>NW_026877045.1:0-214214 GCF_032173495.1 Musca vetustissima | reverse complement strand
TTCAGCTTACCCTACTCATCAAGTGGATCAATCCAATAAAAACGAGATGCATTTTTTATTCTGGCATTTCATTGTAATCTTCCCTCCACAACTCATAGACTTCCTTTAAGTTTATCTGCAAAAATTCATTTCAGCTTGCCCATAAATACCCTACTCATATCATTTTCATGAATAAATTTTATTTTCTCTTGAAATATTATTAAAAATATTTGCTTCTGACCTTTACATCGAAAGAAATCTGGAAAATTGTGTGCCTATATTCGGAAATTTTACATGCATGCATTTCAGCTTTCCCATAAATACCCTACTCATTAAGCGGGGCAATCCATTAAAAACGAGATGCAATTTTTTTATTCTGGCATTTCATTCTATGCTTCCCTCCATAGCTCATAGAATTCCCTTTTAGCTCGCCTGTAAAAATTCCTTTCAGCTTGCCCATAAATACCCTATTCATTAATTTCTTAATAATCTATTGCATACTTTCCGGTGTATATGTAATTTCGATGGTCGGGTTTTTTATTTCTCTTGAAATATTTAATAAAAATATTTTCTTCTGACCTTTACATTGCCACAAATCTAGAAAATGTGGTGCCTATATTAGGACCTTGATATTGATAGTTTTTGAGGAGTTGGTATCAAAATTATCATAACATTTGGTTTTCTCAAATTTGATCATCAATTTTTCTACACAAAATTCACATATTTTAAATCTTCCCTCATCCCGCTCCTTCATTCCATCCATTTCCCCATTCCACACCCCCTCATTAGACAAATTATAAAAGAAATCAATAAATATTTATATATACAAATAAAAATCAAATAAATTTAAAATCGCTAACAAAAAAACGTCTCTCTCTCTATATATCTTTCTCTTTGGATATGTCAAAAATTTCGACAAAAACAAAACGTTTATGGAAAAAAATTAAAAAAGAAAAAAATTAAAAAACAAAACACAAAAATCGAAACCGTTTCATATTATTATAATAATGATGATAATTATTATTGTAGAACAAACATAACTCCCCATTTTTCTCTCAGAAATGAAACCACACACACAAAAAACAAAGTGAAAACGAATTATATAAATACAATAAAAATGAAAAATACATTACACACAAATTCAAAAAAAAAAAAATGTTAAAACATTATAAAAAATAATACACTTTAAATAATAACAAAAAACAACAAGTCATAACATTCTAATTCAGAAAAAACTCTTAAAAAAGATGCAAAAAATAACACAAAAAACAAACGCATATGTAAATTACAAAACAAATTTAAAAAATGAAAGTTATAAATAAATAAATATTATGCAAATAAACAAAACGATTACACTAAATATAAACGAATTACAAAAAAATACGGACTTTGTTTTATTTCCCCAGAATGAAAAATAAACAAAAAAAGTAAAAAAGTGTCAGTCGGTATTACCGACAGATATATGCCCTCAGAATATGGTCTGTGTAGGTCTACAGAATTACACACAGGTTTTATTATTCGTTGTAGAAAAGATATATGTTTTTATCAAAGAGTTGACGCTCCGTGGAGAGGTACTCTAGGTACTCTATTCCAAGACGGGTATTTTTTAAATCGACTCCAAATTGTCTGAGTCGGATTTGGTCCGAAGAAACATTAATATTCAACAAATTTAAAATTTATTTATTTTACAAAAAATTATACGATTATACCATTCATATGACACCACTTTCAAATCAAAACCAGCAACATGAAAAAAGTTTTTGCAAAAAGAAATGAAATTGTTTTCATAAACCAGTCGTCAGCGCCATCTATTGTGGGGTATGATTGAAATCAGGCTCATCAGTTTTTCTAGTCCAACTTTATACAGATAATTTTCATGGACTCTTTCAACGGAACTGATATATTAAAAATAATATTTTCTTCGAAAAGTTACATTGCAATAGTTCTGGAAAATGTCTTTATTTAGACCTTTAACTTGTTTACCTTTCAGTTTGTCCATAAATTCCCTACTCATTGAGGGGGTCAATCCAATAAAAACTAGATGCAACTTTTTTATTCTGGCATTTCATTGTAAGACTAAGGTAAAAATGCCTCTATAAATACCCTTCCTGACGACAAGTGTTTACCAGTGCTGTCAAACTTACAGAAAACCATCGGTATTTTGGATTCGTCATAACTTTTGAATGCGTAACGATACATAAGTATTCTATGTAATGTATATTCACAGCTTGGTACATCCTCTATCTTATTTTCATTTTCAAATAATAGGTGCCCAGCACCGAACGGTAAGTATATTTTGGAACATCGTTGAATGCAAATGCAACTAACACAGCGACTACTTAACCGATTACCATAAATTTTGCACAATAGGTTCGAGGGAATTCTAACTTTTTTTTGCCCGCATAAGTAGTCTGATGGGTCCCATCTTCAGACTTGATCTAGGATTTGTAAAAATATTATAAAAATTTAAAACATTGAGCTTTTTTAGGGGGGAATTACTAGAAGCAAGTATCATCTTAAATTATGTATTAATTTTCAGTCCATTTTTTACCATTTTATGCCAGAAGGAGTGGTCCGATATTCCCTATTTTCGACATTGATTTAAGAAAGGAAAAAATGTATATTTAAAAATGTAAACACATTTCTTATATTAAAAATCAGTGAGCGGAGCAGTATATTTGGACGGATATGATACCCTACACAACAACCACTGAGCCCTATGTTTCTGAAGGCGTATATTTCGAGCCTGAAAATTGGAGAGAATACATTTTTATGTGTTTTTCTTCCCCCAAATATCACCTGATCATCATCGAAAATTATAGGCGCCGACCAGAACCTCATACAAAATTTCCTAGCCATCTAGCGCTACATTTCCACCTTCTAGTGTAGTAATGGTAATAGTAAACAATATATGAATACATAGATGCCGTTCATCAATATAATGGGTGTCAATTTAAAGGCAAACATTCCTTTTGGATATACTATCAACTTCTTAAAATATATACGCCTTAGTATTCAAATGTTGCTATTTTTCACACAAAGGTCTAGGCCAATTTGTCCCGCTAAATATTGATCGCAAAATGAGATTCCTTTCTCTGTTTAAAATTTCTTGATATTCGGGCCAAGAGCGAGCCTAAAAAAGTTTTTGGTCCATTTCATCCCCTAAATATTAGACGATTATTACCAAAAACAATAGGGGACGGGTTCTAGCCAACCGTCCTACATTCGTGGCGATTGGTCCATAACTGTGGCCTGTATCGTGTTTACCAATATGAATGAACTCAGCTAGTCGAGATATGAAGATTGATATACTTAAAGGTGGGTCTTGGGCCAATATTTATCGGCGTTTTAAACTCTTGGAGCCGAACAAAGCCATAATGTCCTGACAATATACTTGTGTAGGGTATAACAATAAAAGCATCTTTCTTATCTTAAAAATATATTTTATTTTTCATTCTAGGTTGTTGTGTATCAGATTTCCTTCTGTATGATGAAATCAGAAACGTTCTACAAATAAGATTATAAATAAGAAATATGGCAGACCCGCCTGCCTTTAAGGATAACTATATACCTTTTGGAATTATCCTGTTCTCCCTGTTCATAAAATTCTATATACAAGGAATGATTGCAGCAATACAATAGAGACCAAAAAAGTCGTCTGAGTTCTTAAGAAAAGTCTTATTTATTCAAATCGATATTTTTTTATATATATATATTTTTTATATGTATTTTTTACAAGGAATATTTAATTAAAAATGAAAAAAAAAACTAAAAAATAATGTTTGTTTTTATTTATGGATACAAACAAATGTGGTAAGTATACATGCCCCTCTATACGTGCAATACACATTTTTATGTGATGACGTCACAATTTTTCTTTCACCTGATTTTGTGTATTTTTTGGGCAAATTTCACAAAAATACCAGGCGCCCAGAATAAAGTAGAAAGTAGCCCGCCAAAAAAATATATGTAGACAAAATTTGCATCTGGCAATGCCGTACTAAAAAATTTCCAAAATTTGTAGCATACTTTTAGGCGCTCGAATTTTTTGGTGGATAAATTTTTTCTGATTTTTTTGGGAGCTACTTGCTATTTTATTCTGGGCGCCTGGTATTTTTGTGAAATTTATACTTTTTTAGGCGCTCGGATTTTTTTGGCGGGTAAAATTTTTCTGATATTTTTTGGGAGCTACTTTGCTATTTTATTCTGGGCGCCTGGTATTTTTGTGAAATTTGCCCACAAAATGCTTATTTTTTTTAATTAATTGGGAGCCCGACAGGATAGATATGTGAATACCTTAATGCCAGATGAACCCCCCACTAACAAATTTTTTAGACGTCCATAAATAAATAAAAAAAACATTTTTTTGTATTTGGTTTTTAAATCGGTTTATTTGTTTAATTTCAATAAACAATCAATTAAGAACATAAAGAAACAATTACTTAATAATAGTATTTAATACAAGGAAAGAATGATGAATGGAGTCAGTCAGGGCTTACAGTTTGGAGTGGGTATTTTCTTTCGGAAATCGCTCAAACATACCAGGCATCTAGAATCGGTAGTTAGAAAAATAAACTAGTTGGCAAACTGTGGGCTGGCTTTCAGCTTCGTAACATGTACCAGGATTGAAATTCGGTCCAATTTTTGGGGCTCATATCAGGAAAAAGATTTCACAAAATTCAACTTAACTGCTTTGGTTTTTTCATATTTTTTAAAGGGCTGTAAACAGAGTGGATTTTTAAAATAATATTTTTCATGGGTTAAAATAGGCTAGGGTTTTTTGTTAAGAATATTTTTTTGGCATACAAAAGAGGCGTTGATTTTTTAAAGAATATTTTTTCGGCCATCAAAAGAGTCGTGGATTTTTCAAAGAATATTTTTTCAGGCATCAAAAGTGCCGTCGATTTTTTAAAGATTTTTTTCAGCGCCATATATTTAAATTTAACTTTATTTTCCAATATAAAATTATATAAAAATGGTAATACAATTCATAAACCCTATAGCTATTGTGAATCATTCACAATAGCACAGTGTGGTTATACACCACAGGGTAACATACTAAATATGTATTTTTGTATCACCCTCATTGCTCCGGCTGTGTTCCCATACATGTTGACAAACCAAATTTAAAAAAAATGAAGAAATTTGAAAAAAAGGTGAAATAAAAAATTAATAAAAATTAATTAAAAATGTGGATATTCAATATTTTATTTCATTGCTGTCAAATTGAGTAAGTATTACCACATAATTTTTAAATTTTACTTCTTTTTCGTTACCATACTTTTTATGTATATTTTTACTCTAAGATAGATTTGCGGATTTCGTTCTATTTCCTGTTTAACCCTTTAAAAAATATGGGGACTATTCAATAAATCAAAAAACAATTTGTATTTTTTTCTTCTTTCCTTTATTTTATCTTAACACAAATATTGAAGCATTTTTATTTTTTATATTGTAATATACTTATTTGTTATATTTTATATAATATTATGTTATATGTTATCTCTCTGATACTATAACTTATAATGTACACCAAAAATAGTTTTTTCTATGATTTCAACTCTTAATTTTATATAGGTTATGTAATATTTTTTACTAAAAACTATTGTGCTTATGGATATACTAAAATGTTCAGGAATAAAAAATAGAATACGGAGAAAGTAATTGTTCTTCTTTACAACGCTTACTTGGAATTTACAAATTCAACAACGTAAATCAAGGGTTAAAATAGGCGTGGATTTTTAACAAATGTTTTTTCAAGGCCTGGATTTTTAAAAAAAAAATTCTAAAAGCCTATAACAGGCAGTATTGCCATTCAATATGACACGTTATTGGTGTTCGTAGAGAAATTTTTAAAAGGTTACAGCCAAACAACAATTATATTAAAAAAAATAGACCAAAAAACTATTCCGTAAAAAATTTCCAACAGTGGTTGTCCTTGAAAATATATTCTTTAGAAACCCACGCCTGTGGTAGGCCTTAAAATATATTCTTAAAAAAAACACGCCTATTATAGGCCCTGAAAAAATATTTTTTTTTAAAAAATTCACGCCCATAATAGCCCTCTAGAAAGTATTCTTTAAACCAGTAAGGAAAGTAGTAAAGTCGGACTGGACCGACTATATAATACCCTTTACCACGTTGGGTATATTATACATATGTATCCTAACAGACGTCGCCTTTTCGAAGAAATATTGACATGAAAATGAACCAACTTAAATCTAAATCTAGCCCGATTTTCTCGAAACATAATGGTAGGGACAGATTTCCATCTCAAAGGGACAAAAAACCCCATGAACATGCACAACAACAACAATTGTGTGCCAATCGGCCAAACTTTGGGTCGTTAGTGCACAAGTTACATTAAATCGACGAATATATATATATATATATATATATAGGAGCTATATATAAGTCTGAACCGACTTTTACGAAACTTATCACATATCATTCTGGACCCTCTGCTAAATCGAGAGATATGTAGGGACATTTAGCTTAAATCGGACGAACATATATATGGGAGCTATATCTAAATCTGACCCGATTTTCTCGAAACATGACACACAACATTCTAGCCTCAATTCAGTACACTATGCGCAATTTCGTGCAAATCGAAAGATATATAGGAGCTTTGGTGCACCATTTACATAAAATCGGACAAAACTATATATGGGAGCTATATCTAAATCTGAAGCGATTTTCACGAAACCTGGCACACATCATTCTGGACCTAATTCAGAACTTTATGTCAAATTTTATGCAAATCAAAATATTTATAGGGTCGTTGGTGCCTGATTTACCTTAAACCGGACGAAACTATATATGGGAGCTATATCTAAATCTGAACCGATTCTCTTCAATTTCAATAGGGTTCGTCCTTGGGCCAAATAAGTGAGCTATGCCAAATTTCATTCAAATCGGATCATAAATGCGACCTGTACATTGTTTACAATTTAACATCCTCAGACGGACAGACGGACGGAATGCATAAATGGACTCAGAAAGTTATCCTATGCATATTCTCAAAAGGAACCATGTGTATATCTCGTTTCCTTTTGTCTGTTACAAACAAATGCACAAAGACATAATACCCAGTACCACAGTGTGGTGATGGCTATTATAGCCCTTGAAAGAAATATTCCTTAAAAAACCACCCCAAAAATAGTCTTTAAAAATCCCCGCATATTGTGGCCCTTGAAAAGATATACCTTTAATTATGCACTTTTAGTTTTACCCTTGAAAACATATTCTTTAAAAAATACACGCATGTTGTAGGCCTTTAAAAAATATTCGTTAAAAATCCACGCCTATAGAGTAGCCTAGAACTACACTCACACATGTAAAGAACCCCAACCCCTTAGAAATCGTTAAAAGGGATAACATTATATTAATCTATAACTATTGCAAATTGTGTGCTCCTCAAAATCAAACCTCACTCTCACTCAATTTTTAGTCACAACAATATCATAAATTTCGTTATTTTTTTTTCTAAAATTCACTGTTCAGGGTCTTCGTGTACTAAACTATGGACTATGTTATTCCGGTTTTAATATTTTCATATAATGATAATTTAATATTTTCATTATTACTCCATTATTTATTTATTTTTTTTTCAATCATCTAAACTAACTTCTAACAAAAAATCGAACGATATATATTGTATTTACTAAATTTTCTATTTCATTGTATTTGTATGTATGTAGATTCTTGTGTATTTATTTGTAAGGCACATTTCATTTCAAAATTTCTATTGTTCATTGTTCGTAGGTTTGGTATGTAGGTTTGTCTAACTAAAAAAAATAGTGGAATCAATTGTTTTCTATTGTTAAAAAAAAGAAATAAAACATTTTGGGTTTTTTTTGGAGGTCTTTTGTTTTTTTGTAAAATATTTAAAAATATTTTATTTGGTGTCTTAAATTGTGCATAACATTTGTGTACTATTTTTTATATATATGTATGTCTATATAAATTTTCCATTTTTTGTTTTCTATCATACATAGTTATTACTTAAGCAGCTATAGGTGAGGATTTTAGTTTCATTGTTCACACAAAAAATAATAAAAAAAGGATTTATTGTAGCTAGGATTGTAAATATGTATTTGTTGTTTACTACATAGTATGTGTGTTTTTTAGATTCTTAATATATATACGATTTTTAGAATTTACGTTATTTTTTATAATTAAGTATGTATGTGTTATATATAGTATAGAAACTAATAATAATTTTTAAAAAGTAATAACTCTACTATAAAAAAACCATTGCTGCCTGCTCTCTTTACTTTCAAATCTCAAATGATTTTTAGTTTTCAATTTTTCTTTTTTGCAAATTATTTAACAATGATAGATTAATAATAATAAAAATTCTTATAAATTATAATAACTACTAGCATTAACAATTCTAAAAACAAAATAAAAAATATTTATATGTGTAGTTTTGTTTTTCATTTAACTCCATTGGGTTTTATGTTGTAATATCATTTGTACATTTACAAATTACATACAATAGAATTTAAATTTTTTGTTTCAAATATTTTTTTAATAATTATATTTTCTTGTAAGTTTTTTTTATTGCCCAAAAGTTTGTTATCCAAAAAATATATGTTTTAACAACAACAATGCCATGATGCCATCTCACACAAAAAATAAACAGGAAATTAAAAATTCTAACAGCCAGTGTTATAGTGTAGGGTGTTCGTTGAACGGCATATCCAGCTATTGTCGTTGGTTTTTTTATGGGATTCGGACTCCTTGAGGTGGTAGTCCCAGAGAAGCCAAATAGTTTTCTTTAAGACAATTGCCTTATATAGATCATGATAGTTCACCAATTGGAGCATTCTGTAGCCACAAATCATGAATGAAATTGTACAAATTATCGCTGACAGCAACCTGGAAAATAGAGAAAGATAGCGAATACATTAGAAACAATTTTAAAATATTTGGGTACGTTATGAGTAATGAATAAAAAAAATTGAATACATTTCGAATCGATTTTTTATGATGTATTATGAATTTTTTATAAACCACCACCATAAGTTATCATTCCATTTGCAATGCATTGAAAATTGAAAAAAATTACATGAAATGGGACGAACATATATATTGGAGCTATATCGAAATCTGAACCGAATTTAACGAAACTTAACACACAGCATTCTAGACTCAATTGAAAACCCTCTACCAAATTTCGTGTAAATCGAACAAACATAGACCATTTGGTGCACCATTTACATAAAATCGGATGAAAATATATAAGGGAGCTATTCTAAATCTGAACTGATTAAAAATATATATGGGAGCTATATATAAATCTGAACCGATTTTCAGGAAACTTAGCACACATTATTCTAGACTTAATTCGATACGCTATGCCAAATTTCGTGCAAATCGAAAGATATATAGGGACTTTGGTACACCATTTACATTAAATCGGATGAAAATATATATGGGAGCAATATCTAAATCTGAACCGATTCTCAGGAAACTTTACAAACATAATTCCAGACTTAATTCAGTACGCTATGCCAAATTTCGTGCAAATCGAAAGATATATAGGGACCTTGGTACACCATTTACATTAAATCGAACGAAAATATATATGGGAGCTATATCTAAATTTGAAACGATTTTCACGAAATTTAACACACATTGTTCTAGACTTAATTCAGTACGCTGTGCCAAATTTCGTGCAAATCGAAGGATATATAGGGACTTCCGTGTACCATTTACATAAAATCGGACGAAAATATATATGGCAGCTATATCTAAACCGATTTGAACAAAACTTGACACACGTCAATGTAGACTCAATTGGGTGCGCTATGTAAAGTTTCGTTGAAATCAAAAGAAATGAAGGGGTTTGGTTCACCATTTACATTAAATCGAACGAAAATATATATGGGAGCTATAGTAGTGTTAGCGGTTTATTTGGGATACCATTTGTATTTTGTTTTTGCAAAATAGTCAGGCTAAATCCCAGTTTGTTGTTTTTATAAAAAACAACTATTTATTAGTGGGAATGTATGGCATTGTTTGCCGAGGGTAAGGCAGGGAAGACTATAGTTTCGGATCACGCCACTGATCTTCAGCTATATATAAATCTGAACCGAGAGAGAGACGGACGGACATGCATAAATCGACTTAGAAAGTGATTCTATACATATTCTTAAAAAGAACCATATGTCTATCTCGTTTCCTTTTGCCAAGCCCGAACATGCACAAAGACATAATACCTTGTACACAGTGTGGTGAAGGGTATAAAAACGTTGAGAAAATTTGTCTTCAGTAATGCGGTATTTTGGGTACTTCCAAAGGACATGATTTTCCAAATTCCTTATATAGAAACCGATCAATTTCCAAAAGACTTATGATGGAATTTATAAAAAGTTCGACCCGGCCGAGCATAATGAGGTTTTTGATTTTTTTTTTCTTTTTTGGAACTGTACCTTTACCTTATATGGTGTGGGATTCAATGTACGCTTATGATCATTTCTCAGTGTCTTCAGGGACATTTGAACCCGTTCACGGACCTGTTCCAATCTCGGCAAGGGCTGGCATATTTTACCATTTTGCCAATAGATTTTATACAATGACTCGACATGCGAGGGAATGACATAGGCGCGTTTTGACTCTTGGAACGGATGACGGCAAAGAACTTTTTGGCCCACCGCTGGTGGTGGTTCGGTGACTTTTTGCAGTAAATCGATGAGAGCATGGCCATCGGCGCTGTATAATCTGGAGGGGGAAAATAGAAAAGCGATTAGTAACTGTAAGGACAAAAACAAAACAAAAATAATGCAACCCCTTGGTCACACACGGAAAGTTTCGTTAAAGATAAATTATAGATTAGGACACCACATACCTGAATGCATTCTTATGGCCAGGCATGGTAACCTTTTCAACATCCTGACTCAATTTAATTCTGGGCTGGCCATTGATTTCAACCAATTTGTAAACACAACCCAGGGCCGGTTGTCGCTGACAGGTCACTGCAAAAACAACAAGATATTCAATGAACATATATTTTTTGAAAATTATTTTAAATTCCCACCACTTACCCAAATGTGTACCAATCCCGAAACAATCAATTTTATGACCCTGTTCATTCAAACTCAATATGGTATCCTCGTTTATGTCATTCGAGGCAACAATTGTCAATTTACTGAACCACGGCACCTTGAAATGTTCGCCAACGCGTTCGAATGTTTCGCGGGCCAAGCACGACAGATATGCCAAATCGCCGGAATCAATGCGTACACCCACGGCACGATAACCCAAGTCGTTAAGGGCCAAGGCAACGGCTGAGAAATTAAGTAGGCCACTCCTGGTTGGGTAAAAAGACGAAAAATAAAGGAAAAAGAGGAGGAGAAAGAAAATAAAAGGAAAAATATTTTAATTAATAAATTGTTAAAAAAAATTATTTAAAAAAAAATCATAAAAAATGTTATTTACAAAAATGCATTGCAAAGTGGGTGGGTGGATTGGTTGGTTTGGTGTTTGTGGGTCAATAAAATGTGATAAGTAAACAACCTAACCTAGAAAATGTACCTAAAAAAATCATACAAAAGTAAAATAAAAATTAGCTATTAAAAATCTTAAAATCCGATTTTTAATTATTTTGAACAAAAAAGTAATAACAAAATTATAAAACATAATAATTTCGTTTATGTAAATCTTTAAATAACTGTTGGTAGTAACTAATACCATTGAAAAACTTAGTGAGATTTTTATAAAAAATATCTTTAAGGTCTACTTAGGGATGGTAATCGGGGCTTTTTATATTTTTATACCCTACACAACTATGTTATAGCTTTGTGCAGCTCCAAAAGTTTGTAACGGTCCTAGACCCACCTTGAAGTATACCGATCGTCATGTCTCGACTAGCTGAGTCGATCTAGACATGTCTGTTCGTCCGTCTGTCCATTATAATTTGTAAACACGATACAGGCCACAGTTATGAACCAATCTTCACGAAATTTTGCATGTAGGACCGGTTCTGGCCAATGAAGACCTATCTTTTTTTGGTAAAAATCGGTTAAAATTTATGTGATGAAATGAACCAAATAATTAATTTTTGTCGGGTTTTCTGGTCGCTCCAGAGGCCACAATTATGGCCCGAACATCGCGATATCTTACATGGAGAAGGAAATCAGACCAAATAATAAGCATGCCTGTTTTGATAAAGATCGGTCAATATTTAGCGGGTCAAATGGACCCTGATTTTTGTGTGAAAAATTAAAAAAAAAAATATTCTATGGCGTGTATATTTGTTCCTGAAGCATATAGACGCATAACCACACTGGAGGCCGGAAATATAGCGCTAATCGCTTTGAAATGTTCCATGAGGTTCCTGTCCGCCTACGAGGAGCAGAGCTGAATGCTAACGGACGCGCCCACAGCTTGCGTATAGTGGGAAGACCAACACTATTCGTTGGGTAACTGTGTATAACAAATAAGCAGCCGCGGACAATAAGCGGGCTCAGGGGAGAGTCTCGGAGGTAATGACCGAGTGCCTATGATCACTGAGCCGACAAGACGAGTATGGCGCCCCTTTATAACCATCTCAAAGGTCTGGGACACTACCTTCTTAAAGTGTCTCCCCTAACGCTGGGGTGTGATTCGACCTCGTGCCTATCAGCGTTCTATGGTTTGCAGTCAGGGTTCCGACTGTTTTAGAACGGAGCCTTGTTGATACTTGGACGCCTCAACAAGTTTTTCAGGCTTAGTTGCCAAGTCCCTACCATGGTAAGAGGGTATGCCATGGTCGACCTCAATCCCTCACTCACAGCACTTTTATGGAGCCAACCTTTTTCCTGATTTTTTCCTGAAAATTGTCATGACCAAAGGCGAAGATTTCTTAAGAAGTTTATCGGGGACAAAGATTTGAATTTTTTAAGAAGTCTGTCTAAGTGAAATTTGAAGAAAATTGTTCCAAAATTTATAAGGCCGAAGGCATGGAATTTTAAATACATTTTTTTCGAGTAAGAGTATTTTCTTGAATGTTGAGAATATTTGTTCGAAGTTAGTCAGGAACAAAGGGTCGATTTTTTTAAGATTATGTTTTTATCGTAATTAAATTAATTTAAGAATTATTCTAAACATTGTTATCAGTAGATTTTGTAAGAAATATTTTAAGATAGCTAATTAAAAAAAACTTTTAAAATAAAATTGATATAGGGTCATGAACATAGAACTTAAAAAATTACTATTATTTTCGGTCCTAACCTCTCAAATCCTTTTTTATCCAAATCGTATCTAACATATTTTTAAAATCGTTTTAAATACCAACCTAAAAAAAGTGATGAAAATTAAAACTGAATTGATTTGAGAAAAATAAAAACCAAGCAAAATAGCTAGCAGCTCAAACATGTTCGATTTACAGAAGCCATGCAGTGTTATCTCTCGGACCATTTTGTACTAAGAACAAGAAAATGTGTAAGATTTTTTTTTTCAACTAGAAACTGTGAACGAAATTGGAACACTTATATTGGTCATACATATATTTCTTTTTTAAAAAATATCAATGAATAAATGAAAAAAAATGATTCAATGCATGGTTCGGATTGATGGAAGAGATTGGAATGAACACAATGAAATGTGAATTGTGATTAAGTTTTTTTTTTTTTTTTTTTGAATTTTAAAAAATATTAAAAGTATTTCTATATTAAAAATTATACCCATCTATAAAAGCTTAATTCTAAGTGTAACATGGGTCACAAAAAATGTGTTCTATTTTTTTTTTTTTTTGTGGTGGGGAAGAACAATGGACAAAAATAATAGTCGTTTTTTTAATTATAAAAAATAATTATAAAAAATATAACACACACATAGACATAAATATGGTAGTAGTATTAACTGATATAATGATAATAATTTTTTTTCTGTTATATATGAAGATTTCAGTTTTGAGTTTTTTCTTTTTTTTTCTTGTAATGATTTGAAGATGTTCTGCTGTGTCGTTTTACATACCTCTGCCAAAATAGTGCCGGGAAGTCATAGGGTTTTTTTTTTTTTGTTTTTTGATATATAAATAAATTTTCATTTAGCATGATTTGCCATGGATGGGGTTTACTTTCTTTGTTAAACGATGTTTTTTAATGAACATTTTTTGGTAAATTGTTTTTTGAGTTCATTCCTAATTTAATAATTAGAATAAATGTTAATAATTTTTGGTAAATAATAAAATCAATAAAAATACAAATCAAATTTAAAATAAAGCCAATTGAAGAAAAAAGGGGTAAAAATAGTAAGGGGAAATGAAAAGTAAATTATAATGATGATACTAATTATGGGATTAGTAATGCAACAAATCAAAAGCAATGAGGGATTAGTAGTGTTTATTTAAAATAATAAGGAACAAAATTAAAATTAATTAATTAAAAATCATAATATTAAATAAAATATATATACAACATTATTTTTTTAATTATAATGTTATCATTTTTTTAACATTGTCCGGCCCACATCATTAATGTTTTTCAAAGAATTTTTTAAAATATTTTTCGATTATTGTTGGACCGAATACTTGGGTTTTTGTCCGTCACCTCAGTACAGGGTACCTTTTGACAAGAAAAAGGAAACGAGATTGACCCATCGTTCCTTTTGAGAATATGCATAGACTCACTTTCTAAGTCGATTTATGCCTGTCCGACGGTCCATGTTAAATTGTAAACAAAGTACAGGTCGCATTTATGATCCGAATTGAATGAAAATTGGCATAGCTAATTTATTTGGCCCAAGGACAAACTCTATTGAAATTGGTGAAAATCGGTTCAGATTTGGATATAGCTGACGTATATAATTCGTCCGACCAAAGTTCCTATATATGTTTCGATTTGCACGAAATTTGGCATAACGTACTTAATTAAGTCTGGAATGATGTGTGCTTAGCTTCGCGTAAATCGGTTCAGATTTAGATATAACTCCCATATATAATTTCGTCCGATTTAAGGTAAATGATGCGTCAAAGTCTCTAAATATCGTTCAATATGCACGAAATTTTGAATAACGTACTGAATTGTGTCTAGAATTATATGTGGTGAGTTTTGGGAAAATCGGCTCAGATTTAGATATAGCTCCCATATATATTTTCGTTCGATTTAAGGTAAATGGTGCACCAAAGTACTTATATATCTTTCGATTTGCTCGAAATTTGGCATAGCGTACTAAATGAACTCTAGAATGGTGTGTGTTGAGTTTCGTGAAATGATACACCAAACTTCGAAAGTTTGTCCGATTGAGACGAATTATTGCACGGAGTGTTTAATTATATCGACGCCTCCGAATCATAGTATGCTAAGTCGACTTAGCATGTTTTAAAGTTCTTTACGTTTTTAGATACTACGGTCCTTAATTTAAATTCATTGAAATTTTGGTAATCATCGGCCAATCCAAACCAAAGTTATAAGCAAAAATGTACTTAGCATGGCACGTACGATTAAAGAAACTTCCATACTTTGAAATCTTCTACTGAAAAACTCACTTTTCAGACTTAGCATACTATTCTTCGGAGGTGTCGGTATCTAGAATGACGTGTATTAAGTTTCATTAAAATCGGTTCAGATTTACATATAGCTCCCACATATAATTTCGTCCGATTTTTTGTAAGTGATACACCAAACCCTCAAAATATGTCTGATTGAGACGAAATTCTACCCAGTGTGTTTATGTCTAGAATGACGTGTATTAAGTTTCATTGAAATCGGTTCAGATTTACATATACATATCTCCAATATATTATATCGTCCGATTTGGGGAAAATTGTGCACCAAACTCCCATGTTTTGTCTGATTGGGACGAAATTCTGCGTAGAGTATTTATTTGAGTCCAGAATGACGTATATAAAGTTTCATTGAAATCGCTTCAGATTTTGATATAGCTCACATATATAATTTCGTCCGATTTTTAGGAAATGGTGTACCAAAGTCCCTATATTTCTTTCGGCTTATTCGAAATTGTTCATAGCGTATTAAATTTAGTCTAGAATGATGTGTGCTAAATTTCGTTAAAATCAGGTCAGGTTTAGAGTGTATTTTTTCGAGGATTATCAGATCCCTAAGGTGCAGATTTTTTGTGACATTTTTTTAATTCAAATTCGAATAAAATGCTATCTGTCGATTGAAAATGTTATGTATTGAGATAGATCGCCGAATTTTTGCATAGAGTTATGCTTTGTCTGCATCGGTACATGTTTAGGTATAGCTCCCATATAAGGACACTCCACAATTTTCGGTATTTTGGGGTTCTTGGGCACGTTTTTCAACCGAACTCGTCAAAATTTGGTACATTGGGTTCGTATAGGGTGTCAAATTTATCCATTAAAAATAGTAAATATAGGTCCACTTTTAATTGTAATCTCCATATAACGGTACCCCCATTATCGATATTTTAGGGGGTTTAAGCGCCTGAAATTTGGTACATTGGGTTCTTATTGGTTACCAAATTTTTACACTAAAAATTATTAATACAGGTCCACTTTTTCTGGTAGCCCCCATATAACGGTACCCCCAAAATTTCAGTATTTTGGGGTTCTTGAGCGCGTTTTTCAGCCGAATTCGCTGAAATTTGGTATATTGGATTCTTATGGAGTACCAAAATATTACACTAAAAATTATAAATATAGGTCCACTTTTTCCTTGTAGAGAATTTTTCAACCGGATTCGCTGTAATTTGGTACTTTAAGTTCTTATTGGGTAGCAAATCTCTCCACAAAAAATTATAAATATAGGTTCATTTTTTTCGGGTAGCCCCCATATAATTGTACCAATTTTAGGTAATTTTCCGTTTTATCCATCTGTTGTAATCATTCTACCTTCGGAAGATGTCGAGAAATAAAATTGAACGTCCGGTTCGAGAATGAACTATATCGGCCCACATTTTCGGTATACTTAAGGCTCTTGTCAAAATTTCCTTTCCGAGGGTCTGTCGTTTGGTATTTCATGTTTGCCAGGTAGCAATTTAGCATAGCCTCCACATAAAAATCCCGATCGATTTTAGATATTTTGAATGTCTACAATATATTTTTTTTTACAAAAATTCACTGGTCCTAAGACGTAGAATAGAAGAATAGATGGTCAAGCCAACGGCTTTTTAAAAAAATATTTTTAGAGAATGTCAAGGCCCTAGATTTTTAAAGATTATTTTTTATAAGATTGTCATGCCCAAAAGCGTAGATTTTCTTTACGATTGTCTGAGCCAAAGTCGAAGATTTGTAGGGAATATTTTTTATGAGGCCATGCCCAAAGTCGTAGATTTTTTTAAAGAATATTTTGTAATATTAAAACAACTTGTAATAAAAAAGAAAAAGTGTAATAAAAAAAATAATAAAAAATTATTAAAAATGGAAGTAATTAAGATTTTATATTACATGCAACAAAATTATATTATACAAAATATTTTTAAAATATTTACCTCTCACAAAATCAAAAATCATTTTTATTTTTGTACACAGAGTTCGGTTTTTCATAGAGCTGAGTTATAAACCCAATATATCTAATAACGTTATATATGCCAATATCAAATTTAGAGTTTTTTAACAACTAATTTTCTAGAATATATACAAAAAGTTTTTTTTTAATTTTGAAAACATTTTCCAAAACCAATTCCAAAATTCATGCCAATTGTTGCAAAAATTGTTTGTGTAATAGAAAAGGGAATGTATACAATAAATAATAAAGAAAATTACATAAAAATGGAATTTTCTTTAACCACAAAAAATATATTTATAAAAATAACGAGATACAACACAAGTTATGTGGATATTGACTATTAAAAAAAATGAAATTTGAAATAAAACAAAAGACCATAAAAGGAAACATGCACATAGAGCAAAAGAAGAAGTAGAAGCATTTCTGACAGACATATAGCCTGCGATGATGAAGACGAGTATGAATACAAAAGAAAAATAAATTAGCAAAATATAGAGAGCAGATAATCAAGAGGTTGTCCTATTTCAAATATTAGTATCAAATAAAATTGAAGCTGGGATATGTTTTGGTAAAGGACATCATAGAAACCCTACGATTTCCAAGGATCAAATTTTCTAATTTTAATTCCATTATTCTGCCATTATCTTAGGTTCTTTGTATACCCTCCACCATAAGATGATGGGTATATTAAATTTGTGAAATAATTCCATCTTAATTTTAATAATATTTTTTAATACTTAAGTTTCGCCTATGATGTCCTTAGACCAAAACAAATTCCCTCTTCAATTGTGATCGTCCCTTCAAGCAGTTGAAGTAGAACATTAAAAAATTATTAGAGCAAGTATTCCAAGTTAGAAGAAGAAGAAGAGGAAAGGTCTAAATACTACGGGTGGGTGGGGCAGGGAGCAGGAGTTAAATAATTACCTGTATGACTTCTCGACATATTTTGGCAGTGTTGATGATGACGACAATGGCGATGATAACGACTGTGGTGATGCTGATTGTTGTTTTTGAGAATTGTTATCTTTGCAAATGTTACGAATATTGAAGTTACATGGCGGCTGTGACGAAGACGAAATTGTTGTTGGAGATCGTAAGCCATTTTTGTCAGTTTTATGCTTTGAATTGCCATTTGTATATGAATTCGTATTACAATCAGCTAAGACTGCTAGTGCTTGCATATCCAAACCATTACCATTTATATGTGGCTCGGGTGTGGCTGCTGCGAACCCATTTGATAATTTTTCAATATTATCATTTGGTGCTTGGAGATGTTCGGCGGATTCTGTTTGTTTTTGCCTTTGGTTTTGAACATCGATTGCATTTGATGTCGGCGATATTTTATTTTTTGTCTTTGGTTTAGTAGTGTTGGCAGTTATTTTTAAATTCTCATTATTTTTGGCATTTTTAAGTTTTTTGCTATTGGTTTTTAGAAACAGAAATTTGAAGTTAAATTTTAAAGAAATCTTCTTTTGTATAAAAGATGTTGTTGTTTTTGGTTGGTAGACATATTATACACATGTTTTGTTGGGTTTCCTTTTTTTAAATTTTGAACAAAAATAATCGGTTGGACCGACTCAAGAATACTCTACACCACTAAGCGGCGTTGATAAACAATTTCTCAAGAAATCTAAACAACAAAAATATTCTTTAAAAATTCCTCGGCTTAATAAAGTTTGAAAAATCTTCTTTAAAAGAATCCACGCCTTATATAGGCCTTGAAAAAATTTTCTTTAATCCAAACCACGCCTTATATAGGCCTTAAAAAAATATTCTTTAATCCAAAGCACTCCATATATAGACCTTGAAAGAAATATTCTTAAAAAATCCACGCCTTATGTAGGCCTTGAAAAAATATTCTTTAAAAAAATTCACGCCTCATACAGGCCTTGAATATTTATTGGAGGTCTTGGATGGCCTTTGAGACCTTCGAAGGACATAATGTGGATTAGAAAATTAATTCGATATCAAATTGCCTTGCTTTTTATATCTGTTTGCGAAACCCCTAGTGGTGTAGAGTATAATAAAATATTTAAAACAAATGAAGTTTTGTAATAGATAACAAATGTTAGAAGAAGACGAAGACACACACGTACAAAGACAGAGGACAAAACGAATATGATGACAGGACAAAAGACACATACAATAATTTCTGTTCGATTATCAATTACTTAAAATGTTTGTAGTAGTAGCTGTTGTTAATAACACTATGATATATCAAACGCTAGATAAGATGTGCAATATTGTTGTTTTTTGTTCCAAAAACTGTATATATGGATATCATTATTAGCTTTAACGGAGGGGGAGGTAGGAAGAGGAGTAAAATTTGATCACACAAACAAAAATAAATAACAAAAATGCTAAATTCTTTTTTGTTCCGAGAGAGTTTGCCTAAAAGCGAAATACCTCTTAACATCGTACGTATCGACTAGAGCCATAAATCCATCGGGAAATGCAATGGCATATGATACCATTGCGGCCAATTCGCCTTCGGATGATTCTTCCATGGAGACATCAAGCAGCTGGGATAATGCCTGCCGATATTGTACAGCTAATTCCAAAAGGTCACCGGTGACACCTAGACGGAGAGAGAGAGGGAAAAGAATGAGAGTTTGAGAAATTTTTTCAATAAATTGATGTGATTTTCTTTACCTGTGCTTTTATGTTTCAGCAGGCGTGTCTTCAGCTCACCAATACCCGAAAATGATGTAATATAGGCATGAGCATGTGTACCCTTAACGGGTATATTGAACAATTTACCAGCCAAAACGTTAGAGGTGCCATCAAAACCACCTGGAAAAAATTAAAGGAATACAATTAAATATTAAACAAATAAATTTAAATAGTTTTTAAGAGTGCTTTAAAATAGAATAATTTTTGTGTAAATAGACCTGGGTAGAATAAAAAAATTAGAATAAGTTTTCCATTAAACCCAACCCCCAGAATGAAAAGAAAACAAACATGTGGTAGAGGGACATTTTTAACCAAACAATATTTTATCTTTCATATTTAAGCGGTATATACTATATATAGAGATTTCTTGTGGTGAAATTTGATGTAGAATATTTTCCCCATTGACACCATTCCCTTAAGATGCAGCATTGTTAGACCTATAGTCACCAATTTTGAAGAAATGCAACCTTTTCTTCACAAACGTTTGTATTTCATATTTCTCACACATATACCAATATTTTAGGGATATATACTATATATACCGATTTCTTGTGTTCCAAGACCCATTGTGAAATTTGGGGTAGAATATTTTTTCCATTGACAATATTGCCCTAAAATGAGGTGTTATAGGACATATCGCCAACAACGTGAAATAATAATATAATTAATTACACAAAAAGTTATTCCTACACATATACCGATATTTTTAAGGTATAGACTATATGTACAGATTTCTGGTGTTCGGTAACCTATAGTGAAATTTGATGTCGATTATTTTTTTCCTTAACACCATGCCCCTAAAACGCAGTATTGTTGGACATATAGTCACCAATTTTGAAGAAGTGCAAACTATTACATTTTATATTTCGTACATATATACCGATATTTAAGGGGGATATACTATATACACCGATTTCTTGTGTTCGGTGACATATAGTGAAATTTGGTGTAGAATATTTTTTCCCTTGACTTCATCCCCCTAAAATTAATTATTGTAGGACATATCGTCATCAAAATGTCAGAATTACAAAATTAATAACATGAAATTTTATTCCATATATAAATCGATATTTTACGCGGTATATATAGTATATATAAATTTCTGCTGGTCGTTGACCTCGAGTGAAGTTTGATGTAGAATATTTTTTCTCTTGACTTTATCCCCCAAAAATGAAGTATTATAGAGCATATCGGCCACCACGTGAAATAAGTATAAAATTAGCATCTCAAATCTTTATTTTGTATATTCTCACATATATGTCGATGTTTTAGGGGTATATACTAGATATACTGATTTCTTGTGTTCGGTGGCCTATAGTGAAATTTGATGTAGAATATTTATTCCATCGACAACTTCCCCCTAAAATTTAAAATTATTGGACATTTCCTCTCCAATGAGAAAAAAAAATAAAATTAATTAAAAAAGTGTACCTATAATACACCGCTATTTTAATGATATATACTATATATATATCGATTTCTGGTTGTCGGTAACCTATAGTGAAATTTTATTTAGAATATTATTTCCATAAAAATGTTTCTTTCTTTAATTATAATTATAAACAATTAGCTCTACTGCTATTGCACCTGTAATTACCGGTTACAGTTGTTCTCGATGACAAAACTATGCAGTTGCCGTTAAAAATTCCCATTTAAGGATATTGCCGGCAATTTAAAAAAATATTAAAACAATTTGCTATTAAAGGGAAATTCCAAAACTCCAACAAACTACTTTTACGTGGATGACTTCACCTGTAGTCAGCCAGGCAACAGTATGGTCGTTAGGTAGGCTCTAAGTGCCAATGATTTACGATGTGTTATATCAAAAGAAGTGAACACATTTGCGCAATCATTAAAAATCATCGAAAAGACTAACAGTCAGTCAAACAATAAAGAAAAAAACATCCTAGCACAGGATGGTACCAAATTGAAACGTAAAACGTCATCTTAACACATAAGGGAGCTTCACACTCAACCAAGCGTGGAAAAAAGTAAACAACAACAACAAAGAACACATTTACATATAAAAAATGTGGTGCATACACACACACCCTCACAAAATCCATGTGTCATAGTAGACCGGTAGGATATTGTAAGAAAAGTTTTTGTTCTTTGGGGGGCAAAGTTAGGCAGTCACTCAAAACTCCCAATCCAACCACCCACCCACATTTTTCAAACTTTAAATATCCTAGGGAATTACCCCAAAAACAATTCGAAAAGAATTTAAAAAAAAAACATTTTTGAAATTTTAAATACCCATTGAGAATAGAGGATAATTGCCATGTTACTTTATGGAGTTCGAAAAAACAGAAAATTTTGTATTTTATTTTTTGAATATTACCAAGGAATGTAATGTTGATTGCATGCATGTCTGTCTATCGTTAATCGTTGCGGCTCCATAAATTATATCAAGCAAAAAAAAAAGAAAAGTTGTATTTTTATTGTTTTGTTGTTGTCGGCTTCAGCAGTTGGAGCTTCTTGATATGACATTGTTGTCAAAGGTGTAGAAAACACCTTTGCTCCCGCCGCATTCCATTAGTTGAATAATATTTAAGGTGATAGATTCATGGATATTTCTTAATATCTATTTTTTCTATTATTTTATGGATTGTCATTAATAATAATGGGTAAAACCATACCCATAACGGGTGGAACTATTAATCGGTAGTAGGTTTTAGGGCAAATATTTTGCAGAAAATCGCCAATATTTTTTCATTATAAAATAATCGAATAAATATTAATAGGCATTTTAGAGGGTATGTGTATATATACACATTTCTTGTGGTCGGTGACCTATAGTGAAATTCGATGTACATTATTTTTGTCCTTGACACAAAAACTAATTTTAAAAAATTGTATTACTAAATATACACCGATATTTTTGGGCTATATTCTGCACATACAGATTTCTTGACGCTGGTGACCTATGGTGAAATTTGATGTAGAACATTTTTTCCATTGACACCACTGTCCCAAAATACACTATTATAGGCCATATCGTCACCGAGCTGTATACCAAAGGAAAACCAAGGTAGTTTCAGATTTCCACGAGTCGCCCCTATGGCCCCATGTTGTCTAGGGCCACAAAAATTTGCAGAGGGGTTGAGGAATACCTAAATAAGATCCCAATAAAAAAATAACTAAAAAAGCTAAACCCATTTGAAACCTATAACGAATTTACAATGATTGTTTTAGATAGATTATCATTTAAGAATGGATTTAAATATATATTATTTTAATGTTCCTACATCTAGATCAGATCAGTATAGACTAATTTAAAACAAAAAACCTCACGATTGTCCAATTTTTTAATGAGTTACAGAGTTATCATTGGATGGGTACAAATGTACCACGGTTATTGATCTACGTATACTTTTTTGGTTATTGACCGTAGGGATATATAGGGCATTATAGGCCGTATAGGGCACCAAACTGGAAGGAGTGCAAAATTCAATGAACAATAATTCCTATTGTATATACCTCTCACATATACCGATATTTTAGGGTTTTAGACTACCTATACAGATTTCATGAATTTTAGGTAGAATATTTTTTCCATTGAGACCTTTGCTCTAAAATGAAGTATTGTTGGTAATATCGTCTCGAAAGTGAAAGAATAAAAATTGCAATTGTACAAAATGTTTTTTTTTTTTTCTATATAAAAACCGATTTTTCTTGAGTATATACTATATATACAGATTTTTTTTGTGACCGGTGACCTATGGTGAAATTTAGTGTGGAATATTTTTTCCATTGACACCTGTCACATAAAATGAAGTATTGAAGGGCAGATCGGCTCTAATGAGAAAGTATAACAAAACTAATTTTACAAAATTGCATTCCTAAATATACACCGATATTTAGGGCTATTTTAGGTCAGTGACCTATGGTGAAATTTAGTGTAGAATATGTTTTCCATTGTCACCAAGGCCCTAAAATGCAATATTATAGGCCATATAGGGCACCAAGCTGGAAGGAGCGCAAAGCTGTAATATCAATAGTTTATATTGCACATATATATATATATCGATATTTTAAGGGTTTACACTACCTAAACCGATTTGTTGTGTTCGGTGACATATAGAGCATTTTGATGTAGAATATTTTTTCCATTGAGGTCACTGTCCTAAAATTCACTATTATAGACCTTATCAGCAGGAGGGCAAACTTATCTTAACCACAGCTTATATTGTATACATCTCTCATATAAATCCATATTTTAGGGGTTAACAGATAACTTGTGTTCGGTGAATAAAAATTTTCTGAAGAATATTTTTCCCATTGACACCACCCTCATAAAATGCAGTAATACAATTGATTGCACAAAATGTTATTCCTACATAAACATCGATAGTTTTGGAGGTATTTACTACATATGCAGATTTATTGTAGTCAGTAATGAAGAAAAAAGTTTCAAAATAACATTTTATGAAGTACAATAAAGTGGCGACTTATTGTTTTTCCTTAAAAAAATAACAATTATCACATCGACCTCGAAAAAAGTATACACAAACATTTTTTGGTAATAAAATGCCATGGAACCGCCGTACCATGGATAATCATGACCTTATTTATCAATCACCCAAAAAAGTGACAGTTAACACATGACGACTATTTTTTTGTTTACGCTATCCTTTCACGCTGATACATGACTAACAAATCACCAACCAAACAAAAGAACTTCCCCCGAAAAAAATAAAAAAACAGATTTCAATCACGTGAGAATTAGTGCCATAAAAAAAGAAACTAAGCAACACTCCTCACCCAACTCACCTTCACATCTATCGAAAACAAAACAAATCAATTAAATCGATTCATTGTCAAACTTACCAATATATGAATATTTCGATGCCGATAGACCACCGTCAGGACCTTGAGCTCGTCTTAAACCAAATTCCAATAGGTTTACATGTTTACCGGCTACCATGCGATAACGTGCTGCATTTGTTGCCATTAAACTGTTAGGCAAAGAATGAAAAAAAACAAGGAGTGAGAGAGGATTTTTTCAAATGATTTCTTTAGTGTTTTTGGTGAGCAAGGCCTTCCCTGCTCAATAACAAACCTTGCATAGTTAACTAATGTCAATAGCGTTGTTTCCAACAGCTGTACAATAATCAAAGGACCTTCAACCTTGATGATGGGCACTCGCGGAAATGCCACTGTACCCTCATCTATGGCATATAGGGTTACATCCTTGGCTGTCAAATTTCCCAAATAATCGAAAAATTCATTTTCTGTGCCTTCGGGCAGAGTTTGTTTTAGATATTCAATATCTGAAATGAAAAAACAATATTAAATATGGATTTTCTTGTGTGTTATCAATTCAATACTCACCACTATCACTGTAGTGAAAACTATCCAAAAACTTTAGACACTCATCCAGGCCAGCAAATATGGTAAATTCACCATGGAATGGATTGGTGCGAAAAAATAAATCGAACACTGCATGATCGTCTGTTTTGCCCGATTTCCAATAGGCATAGGCCATGGTGATTTGATATAAATCTGAAATAGAATAATTCGAATATTAAATTGGAATTTCAAAAACGTTGTAATTTTATGGAAAATATTTATCGAAAGAAAACAAGAAAATAATTTTGATTTAATTATATATATATATGAACGAATAGAGCTAAAAACTTGAAATTTGGAATGCGAATCAAGATTGTAGATATAAGAAGGTGGTTTTAGAAATGTGTACTCATGTATGCGAAAAGTATTAACCGGTACTTAATTTGATACAATTTAAATTTGGGGGAAAGAATGGAGGTGGAATACTAAAATTTCAACAATACCGTCGAAGTATAGGATTGCGATATATAGCTATTTATGGATTTTTGTATTTATGTGTATGAAAAGTACTAAATGGTACAAAATTTAGTACAATTTGGATTTGGGTGAACCAATGGACAAATATGAAATTGGGTGTACTAAATGGTAAACAATTTAGATTTAGGGCTGGAATCCTAAAATTGGAGATAGAATAAGAAGAATAGTGAACACTTATGTGTAATAAATGGTACTAAAGTTGGTACAATGTGGATTTAGGTGATGCGATAGAGCTGGAATCCGAAATTAAGATTACTGTTGGAGTGCAGGAATTGGATATAGATGTTGTTTTTTAAATTTGTACTTATAGGTACTAAATGGGACTAAATTTGGCAGAATTTAGATTTAGGTGATCCGATAGAGCTTTTGGTTTTGAATATGTGGGATGTTTTGGAAATTTCTGAGAAGTGTCCAATGGTACTGAAATTGGGATATAAGAATTCTATTGGATTGTATGATGGAAATTTGTATTTATATGGTACTAAATTTGTTACAATTTGGATTTAGGTGATCCGATAGAGATGAAATACTAAAATTTGATATTAGGATTACTGTTGAAGTGCAGAAGGATTGGGGTAAGAATGTAGTTTTGGAAATTTGTACATGTTTACTAAATGGTACTAAATTTTGTACAATTTGGATTTATGTGGGAAAATGGTTTCTATTGGATTGTTGAGGTGTGTACTTATGAAAATGTATATTAGGTTGGGGAAAAAGAAATCTATTAATGTTTAATGTCGATAAATAGAAGAAATGATCGAAGTTGACCATGTTTTCAGCCGTAATATCGCCCAGATGCTAAAAATCGACCATAAAACTGGTTTAAACCATTTACACAAAGCTGGATTCAAAAAGGAGCTCGATATTCTTCTCCCTCTTCTATGAGAGAGGCATTATGAAGTTTCCTTTATGGGCAACAAATCATATAACAAAACGATACATAATTGGCCCAAATCGGACATTCCGAAGCATGTTAAATAATGTCCTATACTTCATATAAAATACTGGATTTATTTTTCCCCAACCTAATATTAATGTGTACTAACTATGGATTTGCGGGAACCTCGCAATCATAAAATTTGGAATTAGGTTTGGAAAAAAGGTACTAAAAGATTACAAAAGGTACATTTTAGTTGCGGGAAGAATTGTTGTGTAGTTTTTATTTCCTATATTAAAAAAATTTTATCGCTAAGACGTAATTGTGATTTTGAATAGAATAACATTGTTTTTTTATTTATTTATTTATTTATTTTTTTTTTTTTTTGAATTGCTCTCATCTCAAAGAGTACTCAAATTGAAAACGTTATCTCATCAGCAGTCAATATCATCATCATTGTCGCTGTCTGGAAATCCAACACTGCCTTGTCCGATAACTTCAAGTATAGACAACGAAAGTGGAGGGTAGGAAATTGTAATTATTTACATTTAAGGGACCCCCCCCCATTCTCGGGGTCAAAATTTTTTTTTGATTTAATTCGAATCTACACTAGTTCAAGAATGTCCCTACAAAATTTCAAGTGAAAATCTCAAGAACTCTTAAAGATATAGCCGATTTATTGTGTTAGCATCAAGTGACGGCTAAAGGGCTTCTCAAACTTTAAATGCGTTTTTCTCAAAACGAATGGCGGGCACGATAACTCAAAAACTAATAATCCAATCGGTTCCAAATTTTGACACGTTTCTCTGGGAGTGTGTAGCTCTCGTATGAACTAGGATAAAGCTAATCGGTGAAGAATTTCCTTATTTTTTAACTTAGTTTGTGGTAAAAAATAGGCGATTTTCCATAAAAATTTTTTCAAAGTTCCGCCATTTTGTTCATTGTTGTGCGAAGTCAATAATCCTAGTTCAGACATGCCCTCTTTCTAAAACAGTTGGAATTTTCGGATTCCGATGTTCCAGTGAGGAGTTATCATGCCCGCCATCGAAAATATGGACTTTTCTTTGAACCCCAAAAACAACAACAAAACAACAACAAAAAATTTTGGTAAATTATTTTTCTTCCTTTTTAAATCTTCAAATACATATGTGCCAAGTTACAAACCTTAACAAGCATTGGTATTCATTTACCAGCCCATTTAAAATCTTAAAAATAAAAAATCGAGAATGGGGGGTTCCCTTAATTGTATAATTTCCGCATGCATTGAATGATAGCAAGATAGATGACAGTTAGATTTCCATTTGCAATTCTAAACTGAGGACGAGACGAGCGAATTTTTTAAAATGTAATATACTTCAAATAAAAATAAACGGTTATATATGTAAATCAGATGCTATAAGTTATCGTGAAAGCCTCTATGCCGCAATACGATCAATACCCAATGGTTTTTATTACAGATAAAAGTCTACAAATATCTTGTGGATATAAATTTCCAACTACAGCTCTACAATATGACTAATAAAAGCAAGGCGTAATATTTTAATTATTTACATTGAAATAAATGTGTCATTATTAAAAAATGATAATTAAACACGATTCAGAGATTATTCTGTGACGACTTTTATGTTTACATGATTGCACCAAGTGTTTTCATAAATGGAACAAAGACTTTACGAAAAGCATTTTTACAATGATGATTTTATTATCAAATATATTATAGTGGTATTGGGTGACGTAGGGGATGATAGATACCAAGCAACGGCTCTGATTGGCTTTAACATGGCGAAGCCCAGGCTTATCTTGGTCCCTCTTTCATCTAACTATTTTCATCACCCGTTGAAATAGTGAGCTGATATATGCCGCGAGTTCCCCAGATTCACTCCAGTAGAGGAGGGAATTGCAATAATCCGTATAAAAGCGAAGTTCTTCAACATCATTCTCATTTGCGCCCATGCTCCGACCGAAGACGAAGATGAGCAGACCAAAGACATATTTTACGAGCGCCTGATCAAGCAACGAGAAATCAACTTGACCATGTTGTGAAGGAAGGCATTCGTCCAGTGTTTTAGACGTTCGATCGATATCGATTCGGCTAAGGTGGCAGCCAATGTGGCCTGTCTTAATGTAGCAGCAAAGGTGCGATCTAATGTAACACGGAAACTCGACGTCGAAAAGTCGAGCAGATAGCAGAAGCCTAATCCGCTCAACTTACCCCCCTGCTTGACGAAATCACTCCCTGTCCCGATAATAGTATAGAAGCACAATGGCAAAGAATTGCCCACTCCCTACTCAATGACGATATTGCGGCTTCAGATCTGGCAAATCCACCATTGACCAGATTTTCACTCTGCGCCAAATCCTGGAAAAGACCCACAAAAAACATATCGACACATACCACATATTCGTCGACTATAAAGCCGCATTCGATAGACCTATCCGTTCAGAGGTGTTTAAAGCCATGTCTACGTTTGGCATTCCTGCAAAATTAATTCAAAATTAATTATGCAGGATAACTTTAAGTGCACAATGTCAGCAGTTAAAGTCGGAAAGGACTATCGGAGACCTTCAATAACGAACGAAGATTCAGACAAGGTGACAGTCTTTTTAACATCCTGTTGGGAAAGATCATACGAGATGCAAAGGTGAACAGAAATGGCACTCTGTACACCAAAAAAACACATGTTACTCGCATACGCCGATGACATCGATATAATGGGTGGAACATTGCGAGCGGTAACAACCACCTTTGAACAAACTGATAAGGAGTCTGCCAAAATGGGTCTTGCAGTAAACGGCGAGAAGACCAAGCTGATGGTATCAACGAGCATGACGTCCAGTTGACTCGGACCAACTGAAGAACATGAGAACTACAGCTTCGAGGTAGTTAAGGATTTTATATACCTTGGTACCGCCAAACTAACGAATGACATCAGTTTTGAAATTCGGAGATTGTGATGGCCAACAAATGATACTATAGTCTGAGTAAGCAGTTTAGAAATAAGGCCACCTCCCGCCAGACCAAACTCACACTTTACAAGACGCAGATACTGCTGTTATATGGATCTGAAGCATGGGTACTTGTGCAAGCAGATGAGGCAGCTCTTGGAGTGTCTAAAAGAAAAAATTCTCTACGGGCCGATCTGCGTCGACGGTGAATATCGGCGTCGAATGAACCACGAGCTTTACAATGTATACGCGAACATCGATATAGTCAGTCGTATTGAGCTGCAGCGACTACGATGGCTAGGCCATGTTGTCCGAATGAATGAGAATTCCCCAGCACAAAAGGCATATAAAAGCGGACCTACTGATGGTTCCCGTAGAAGGGGAAGGCCACGAATCAGATGGAAAGACCAAGTAGAAAACAACGTTTTGGAACGTGGTCTTTCAAATTGGAGGAGATGAGCACAAGACCGTCGCGCTTGAAACAATCGGCTTATGGAACAACCGTTCTGTAACATGGCAGCTAAGTAAATAAATTTGATATTTTTGATTTTCAAATCTTCCTGCCCAACAATAAACCATAAACCCCATTATAAAAATCCCAATTGATTTTTGTTATTTAAATGTCCACCTGTTGATAGAGGGAATATAAAAAGATCCGCCCGACATACACTCCAGCTGACCAAAGTGCACTATATGCCGTCATTGAATTTTATTTCAAATTTGTTAAAATGATTTAATCGTTATAAATAAAAGCCAAATTATCAAAACATGATTATTGAACAACCACACTTTGCATACTTATCATAATTTATGTGAGAACACACAGACAGACACACAACATTGTTGTTGTTTTTATCAATATTATTTTTGCAGTTTTATTTTATTCTCATTAACCTCAAAAGGCAAACAGCATTGTTTGATTATCGAGTAGATTTCTTATCGCCAACATTTTTTATTATATGTTTAATGACTTTTCGAAAAAACAACAAAACAAAACAAATTGAGAACACGAAGAAAACACCAACAATAAAAATAGATTAACTATTTATTCAAAAATAAAACAAAAATTGCCGCCAAAAAATAAAAACAAAAAAAATACATAAAATAAAAGTGAAAACTATTTCTACACCCTGCACCGACCGAACGATCACATTTTAATGAGAAAGAACAAGGGAAAGAGATTAAAGAATCAAATGGCAAGGCAAAAAAATAAATATGTAAATAAACAAATCAAAAAAGGTAAATAACCGCGATTGGCTCACAAAAGAATAGAGATGAGGGCTTAACTCTAGTTTAGTAAAAACGATCAGATTTTTCTGAAAAATTTTCCAGAGGTAGGTATTTTTACCCTAATTATGGGGATATCTTTTTTTCTTGGGGGACCACCCTGGCTACCCGGTTATTTGACCCGGAAGTTCGCATATGTTTGTATATCCGGCAAAAATATCCGGTTAATTTAATATGGGTATCATTTTAAAGGTTATAAAAATACCTTTCCATTGAGTGGTAATATGATGGGGTTATCTCAAACCATTTTGGAGATATAGTCAAAAAACTGGGTTTTGGTCCCCGATTTTTTTGAAAAACTCCCTAAAAGTCGAAATTGGGTGATATAGCGAATATATTTTTGTATGTGGCTGTATCTGTTGTGGATCAAAAGATATGGGCCTTAGAACCCTACAAAAACAAGAAAATTCTGTCGCGTAGCCGGTGTTATATATAGTCCATATATAAGTCTTAAATCCCCGGCCGAAGGCCGGCTACACAAAAAATATAATATTTAGAAGGATTTTCTGCCGCGTTAGCCGGTGTTGGCATCTGTCCATAGGTGAAAGTCTTAAATCCCCGGCCGAAGGCCGGTCACCCAAAAAAATATTCCATTTAACAAGAGATTCTGTCGCGTAGCCGGTGTTGGTATCTGTCCATAGCTCCCAGAATAGTCTTAAATACCCGGCCGAAGGCCGGCTACACAAAAAAATATTCTATTTGCAGAAAGTTTGGCGTTAGCCGGTGTTGGCATCTGTCCATAGGAAAAATGTGTGGCCGAAGGCCGGTCAAAAAAAACTTTTCTATTTAACAAGAGATTCTGTCGCGTAGCCGGTGTTGGCATCTGTCCATATATCTTTCGGAGAAAGTCTGAATAAATTTTCGTTTCCGAAGGCCGGCTACACAAAAAACATTCTATTTATAAGGAATTTCTTTCGCGTATGTTGGTTCTGTCCGATTTCATGTTAATCCCCGGCCGAAGGCCGGTCACCCAAAAAACACCATGCTATTTTAAAGGAGATTGCATGGAAAGATTTTCCTTGTTTTTATAGGGTTCTAAGGCCCATATCTTTTGATCCACAACAGATACAGCCACATATCGCACCATTTTGGAAAGGGCAAATTGTGGTCTATGGTTTGAGATAACCCCATCATATTACCACTCAATGGAAAGGTATTTTTATACCCTTTAAACTGATACCCATATTATATTAACCGGATCCGTAGTACCGGATATAACCGGGTACCCGTAACCGAACTTCCGGGTCAAATAACCGGGTAACCGGGTACGTCCCCCAAGAAAAAAAGATATCCCCATAATTAGGGTAAAAAAACCTACCTCTGGAAAAAATTTCAGAAAAATTTGATCGTTTTTACTAAACTAGAGTTGTTCCGAGATGAGTATAAATATATAGCATAGAAAATGTGGAATATTAAAATAAGATAATTATGAAAGGTGTTGATAAAAGTGAGACAAAAATTCACAAATGTTTTTTTTTTTAATTTTATATACAGATCTCTGCAAAAAAATGTATGCTCATTAATTGATTTTCAAAATTTATTTTAATGAAATTTATGCTATTTTTATTGCCACAACTGTGTGTTGTTTATCGTAAATAATGGCCAATATCTAAATATTCGTAATTTGTCGTATAACTATATTTAGAATCATCAATGAATCCGCCTATAATGCAAACAACGTACTCAGCGAGACAGAGAGACAAACAATGTCCCGCCAAATGTTTAGAATGAATTTGGCGGCAAGTCGTTTTTTTCTTCTATTTGTTTTTATTTGTTACACAAAACATTTTAGTGGGTAATGTAAACAAGTCTACGTAAATATTATGATTTCGGAATTATTCTAAATATCTAAATATTTGTGTGCAAACAATAAATTGTTAATTATTTTAACAATCAAGGAAAGTAGTAAAGTCGGACTGTGCTAATCGGACAAACTTCAGTATACAATTTACATAAAATCGACCGAAAATATATTAGGTTGGGGAAAAAGAAATCCATTCTGAAAATGTCGATAAAATGGGAGAAATTATCGAAGTTGATCGGCACGTTAGTTGTCGTAACCCAGGAGGTAAAAATCTACCATAAACCATTTACACAAAGCTGGATTCAACAAGAAGCTCAATGTTTGGGTGCCATACCAATTAACAGAAAATAGAATGGATCGAATCTTTATCTCGTACCAAAGGATTATCGTCTTTTTCTTGCACTGCAAACTTTCTTTAATGGTAAAAAATTGGTATCTAGGAATTACTACAGCTTGTTGCAAATAAAGAGCAGAACTTCTATGAGAAAGGCATTATGAAGTTACCACTAAAATGGCAACAAATCATACAACAAAACGGTACATTCCGAAGCATGATAAATTAAATCCTATAGTTCATCTACAAATAATGGATTTCTTTTTCCCCAACCTAATATATGTAAGCTATATGTAAATCTTAACCGACTTTCATGAAACTTAACACACATCATTCTGGACTTAGTTCAGTACGCTATACTAAACTTCTTGCAAATCGAAAGAAATATAAGAGCTTCGGACGAAAATATATACAAAATATATATGGGAGCTATATTTAAATCTCAACCGATTTCAACGAAACTTAGCACACACCATTCAAAACTTAATTAACTATGTTATGCCAAATTTCGCGCAAATCGAAAGATATTATGGGCTTTGGTGCACCATTTACATAAAATCGGACGAAAATATATTTGGGAACTATATGTAAATATGAATCGATTTTCACGAAACTTAACACACATCGTTCTAGACTTAAGGCGGATTAAGTCGGATTTTTTAAAGATTCTTTTTTCAAGGTTCACCAAAGGATTGAAATGTTTAAAGAATAGTTTTTTTGTCATCTAACGTACCCAGGATTTTATTTCGAGGGGCCCGCTGGTTCAAAATGCAAATGCATTGCAAAAATGCATTTTTTGTATGAAAAAAAAACTCTGGGCAAAATTCCCTGTGTATGTCCCTGCTCCTCACTTGTGGTAAAGGATATAATTAAACAATTTTCTATAGAAAATCATCTTGATAACAACTTTTCTTTCGGAATTAATACCAATTACAATTTTTCTTTAGATAATCTCTCTCGCTAACAAGATTTATTTTATTTTATTTTAGTTTTTTTTTTTTATATTTAATAAAAGTATTTAAATATTGTGTGCTTAGATATATATATATATATGTTATTTGCTTTGCTATTTTCCTTTTGTTTTTTAAAATCTAACAACTACAAAAAAACACATGTTAAGGGCATTGTCCCAAAACACAATCAAATTAAATGCTTGTCGAACAAATAAAAAACCCATAAACAAAACAAAAATATATTTTAATCTATTATTTCTTAATGTTTATATATGTGTAGGTATGTTTGTTTTGTGCAAAATTCTATTGATAAAGCTTATATCAATTTATTTGAAAATCCAAAACTGTTCAATGTCCGTTTGCATTTAATTTGTATTGATACAAACTTTATATATATAAACATAAATTTATGCATGTGCAAACTATACATATTTATATATAAATTTATAAAAATACATATGTTTATATTTTTAAATATATGTATATTTAGAAATAAATTACGTATTTTATTATGCTCGAGAAAGAAGAAGGTGGCACTAGACAACAACATATTTTGTTTGTTTTATCACGAATCATAAAATGCATTTGATAAGAAAAGAGGGGGTGAGCAGAGAAAAAGGATTATAAAAAAAACACCCGGATACAGATAAAGCATTTAAGGGAAAGGTAACTAACAACTGAACCATGGAAGATTTAAATTAAAAAATGTTATAGCCGGTATTACTTATAAAATTTTTTTTTAGATTGTATGTAATTGTTAATATTTTCCACTGTAATATTACAATGAAGTTTAGAAATAAATATACTTCTTATAGGAGTAACTACTATTAGTCACCCGAAGCAAAATACCTTGTCACAATCATAGACTGTGGAATAGGAACGGGCGAAGAGAGGGCGGATTGCACTCTATGCTTGCAAGAACTCCATTGGGAAAAGCTGGGGGCTAAAACCATCGACTATGAACTGGTTGTACAACACGGTGGTTGGGCCCATCCTTTCCTATGGTTCTCTTGTTTGGTGGCACTACTTGCGCCATAAGTTGACATCCAGCAAACTATTCAAAACTATTCAAACGATTCTAATAACTGGAGCCACGAGAAGCTGCTCAGAACACAATGCTGAACTTAAAGCCTCTGTGTCTCAGCATTAAGTGTCAGGTAGAGCGTAGTGTCCTAAGGCTTCATGAACAAAATCTATGGCGAAATTGTACCTACGGGCATGGATATATCCTGAACGAACTAGGTATGACATTGGATCAACGCGTAAAACTAACGAACTGGGTATGACATTGAACTAATGCGTAAAACTAAGCGACTATATATCACCAGTCCTGAGATTTGACGATATAGATGTCGTTATCCCTAGTATAGACGACTGGAACCGTAGTAAACCTCCTCTGGACGGTCTGGCTTTTTATACAGACAGATCCAAGATGGAAGAAGGTACAGGGGCTGGCGTCTACTGTGAAAGACTAGTCCTTAAGCTTACCTACAAGCAGGATAGCAACTGTTGTGTTTTCCAAGCTGAAATCTTTGCTATTTGGAAGGCAGCGAAATTGATTAAAAGTCTGGATGCAGAGATCGTTGAACCGGTCACTATCTTTGTGGATAGTCAAGCGGCTCTTACAGCCATCAAATCCTGTAATATCAAATCTGAGGTCGTCCTCGAGTGTAGACCAGTTTTGGAAACATTAACTTACAGCTATCGGCTATGTTGGTTTCCAGGATATCGTGACATCATGGGTAATGAAAAAGCACAATAATTAGCTAGACGAGGATCTCAATCTACAAATCTAGCAATCGATTGTTAAATCAAACCACCCATCTGTCATCTTTTATCGGAACTTTGAGGCGTTCTTCGACGAACGAGCCAATGAACTCTGACACAACGAACCTAGGTGCAATGTATCAAGATCTATTTGGCCGACTCTGTCAACCAAGAGAACAAACTCACTGTTGAACCTGAGCAAAGCTGAAATTAGAGTAATGACAGGAGTCATTACTGGTCATTGCAATATCAGGGCCTTTATCAGTAAATGGGACCATGATGTTACGGATTACTGCAGACACTGTGCTGACGAGAGGGGGAGACGGAGACAGTTGAGCATCTCCTATGTCGCTATCCAGTTCTTATATACAGACTAGCAGATTCTCACTTTCCACTGTCTCTAAGCTTCTTTTCAACTATGGAACCTGCTTTAATCTACAACATCATTTGAAACCGAAGTGGTTAGGAAAGTGCAACCTTAGCTCGTACTATGTTTTTCTGGAAGAAGATATATGTGGGAGCTATATCTAAATCTTAACCCATTTTCAGGAAACTTAACACACATCATCTTAGACTTTATTCAGTGTGCTATACCAAATTTCGTTCAAATCGAAAGATATATAGGGACTTTGGTGCACCATTTACCTTAAATCGGAAGAAAATATATATGGGAGCTATATCTAAATATGAACCGATTTTTCCCAATTTCAATATGGTTCGCCAAATTTCTTCCAAATCGGATCATAAATGCGAATACTAGGACGAATCACAAAAATACTAGGACTGACAGGCGGACATGCATAAATCCACTCAGAAAGTGATTCTATGCATATTCGCAAAAGGAACCTAGACCCATAGTTTCCATATGCCTGTTACAAACATATGCACAAAGACATAATACCCTCTGTACCACAGTGTAGTGAAGGGTATAACAAGTACCGAATATTTAGCATTCGCTCATATTCACATGATTTATATATGTTTGTATATATGTACAAACAGGTATGCAATATGTCTGCAACAATAAAATTCTTATCAAATTGAAATACAAAAAAAAAAAAACGAAAAACGAAAACATAAACATAAAAATCCAATAACAACACTCACCTGTTAACAGCGGCTGTACTACACCATTCTGATTCATGCGGCCACGATCCATAAATTGTCCCGCCGTATTACTGCAACTTAATTCACGGTCACTCATATTGTTGTTGTTTTTGTTATTTTAGTTGTTGACAACTGCGACAGTACACACACTCTTAATTGTCTGTGTCGTATTATTGATGATGATAATAATGAATTTTTACACTGGCGTCTTGATAATATTTTTTCTTCTTCGATTTTTTTACAAATTATTCAAATTCAATTTTTTTTAATATTCTTGTTGCTTTCTAAATGGAGAAATGATAATAAAAAACAAACTAATTTATTTATTTCCATACAATTCTTAATTTAATTTCTTTTTATTCCAATAATAAAAAAAAAATCAAAAATTCTACAAAAAAAAAATTAAAACGGGGAATGATGTGACAAAAAAAATCACTCGTTTTTCCATCAATTCACAATAAAAATTTTTAAATATAAAAAAACAGCACACAAACAATTCAATTAGTAACAAAATAAAAAAAACTATGCGAATCGAATTGAATTACGACCGCCGTCGTTCACGAACACGTAAATTCATTACTGACCCACACTACCACCACACGTCGTCGTCATCCACACCACACAACGTTCCAGTTCAGCATACGATCACAAACTGATTTCAGTATTTTCAATACAGTTTTCTGTTTTGCTTCAATGTCACCACGACGACACCAAAACTCTCCTCAAGAGGCAAGCAAAAAAAATACCTACATACATACATTCATACAACAACAATAAATAAAAAATAAATATTGAAATAAAAAAATCGGACAGATAGACGACAGATCTTTCTCTTTTTTTAGCTTGTTTGTGGCTTATTACAAAACGAAACTCACTACGAAATAAACGAAATTGTTATTGTTGTTGTTGTTTTTTTTTTTTTTGCACAAAACAGATTAGAATCGCGTACAACAACAACAAAAAAGTACAACAGCAGAGACAAGCCCGCGAGCTAATACAGCTTAGTAGCTATGGACACCAGCAGAAGTAGCAATCGATTATAATATAACACAGTGGGGTCTAAATTAAATTGGACGAAAATATATATGAGAGCTATATCTAAATATAAACCGATTTTCTCGAGTCTTAACACACATCAAAATTCTAGACTTAGTTCAGTACGCTATGTCAAATTTCGTGGAAATCGAAAGAAATGTAGGTTCTTTGGTGTACCATTTACTTAAAATCGGATGAAAATATATATTGGAGCTATATCTACATCTGAACCGATTTTTAAGAAAATTTAACACACATCATTCTAGACTTAATTCAGTACACTATGCCAAATTTAGTGTAAATCGAGATATACAGGGACGTTGGTACATCATTTACATTAAATCGAACGAAAATATGTATAGGAGCTATATCTAAATCTGAACCGATTTTCGAGAAACTTAACACATATCATTATAGACTTAATTCACTACACTATGCCAAATGTCGTGTAAATCGAAAGATATATAGAAGCTTTGGTACTAAAATCGGACGAAAATATATATGGGAGCTATGCTAAATCGGAACTGATTTTCATGAAACACACATCATTCTAGACTTAATTAAGTACGCCATAAAAAATTTCGTGCAAATCGAAAGATATAAAGGAGGAGAGCTATATCTAAATCCGAACGGATTTTCATGAAACTTAACACACATCACTCTAAAGCCAATTCAGTACGCTATGCCATCGTGCAAATCGAAATAAATATAGGGACTTTGGTGCACCATTTACCTTAAATTGGTCGAAAATATACATGGAAGCTATATCGAAATCTCAACCGATTTGAATACATAAATTTGGAACTACTTCAGTACTCTGTGCAAAATGGTGTGCCAATCGGCCTAAAATTGACTCTTTGGTACACCATTTACCTAAAATCGGACGAAACTATATATGGGAGCTATATCTAAATAGGAACCGAATCCAACAAAACTTGACATACATCAATCTGGGTCTAATTTAGTACTCTGCGCAAAATGTTGTCTCAATCGGACAAATATTGGCAGTATTGTGCTCCATTTACATAAAATCGGATGAAATTATATATGGGAGCTATATGTAAATCTGAACCGATTTCAACAAAACTTGGCATGTATCAATATATACCTAATTCAGTTCACTGTGCAAAATTTTGTCTCAATAGGACAAATATTGGGAGTTTGGTGCACCATTTACCTAAAATCGGACGAAATTATATTTGAGAGCTATATCTAAATCTGAACCGCTTTCCAAAAATCTGGCTTAATTCAATACTCTGTGCAAAATTTTGTCTCAATCGGACAAATATTGGAACCATGGTCTATCTCGATTCTTTTTGCCTGTTACTATCATATGCACAAGGACATAATACTCTGTACCACAGTGTGGTGAAGGGTATAAAAAATAAACCTACATTTGGATTTACTTATAAATATATAAAACCAGTGAGCGGACCAGGGGCCGACCATATGATACCCTACCCAACTTCCACGAAAATCTAACTTTCTTTGGTTCTATATTCGGAGCTTGGGCAATATTTCGCGATATTTGAACCCCCTAGACCGAATAGAATTCAACAAATATTACTCATGTTCAGTACAGCCCTTCTAATTGGTTGTCCAGATTCCCTTCTACGTGGCTTGTGTTGTGATGTTTGTCTTATAATTTTAGCCTATAGATCGACTCGAAAAAGCACAAAAAATTAAATTGTCGGTCCAATTCATCCCAAAATTATTATCTGATTATCACCGAAAATTATAGATGTTGTCCTTGACCTTGGATATACCATCAACTTCTCCGGTCTATGTCTTTCAGAGGTAAATATATATGCTATAGAATACAATTGTTGTAATTTTTCAAAGTCGTTAATACGACCGTACCAAATGTTTGGTCCTAATCAAAAAATCTTAGGATCTTTATATAAGGAACATAGCAAAGAAGTAGATCTATGTCGACTATGTTTACCAAGGATATTTTGCAACCCACAAGCCACAGGGAATAGTAAATGACATTCACTTTTGAGGGCGAATTTTTGTAGCACATGGAAATATAGATCCCCAAAATTCTAAGACAATAGTCCGACAGCTGTTAAAATTATTCCAGTAATAGCTCATTATATTGTTTACAAGCATACAAAAACATTTTGGTGAGAATTTTCCAGAAAAAAAGTTTTTCGTGATGGAATTTAAGCGTCATAGTGTGATTTCTTTATATTTGCCTGGAAAACCACAAGTGGCTAACGTTAGAACACTCCAGCATTTAAATGTGAATAAATCTTTTGTGTCTCCTACCATCGCTCGTTATAGTGATACTGGTAGCGTAGCCTGACGCCAAGGAATTGGACGGAAGAAATCAGCAACATCAGCAGAAATGGTTCGAAAAATAAAGAAGCGATATGATCGAAACACGCGTCGTATAGGCCGGAAAATGGCTCGTGAACATATTCCATTCGGCGAATATTGAAAAGCCATTGAAATTCAAAAAAGTGCAAGAACTTACACCGCACACACAGAAAGAAAATAGACCAAAAGAGCTAAAGAGTTGCTTCGCTTAGCCGAAAGTGGTGAACTGCCGAATTTGGTTTTCTCCGATAAGAAAACATTCGTTGTCCAGCAGTTTGTAAACATACAAAATTATCGTGTTACGCTTGCCGTAAATTATCGCTTAATTTCCACCAAAATCTCCGGATACCAATCCGTTGGACTATTGTGTCTGGAGTATTTTGGAAAGTAAGGTTCGCACTTAAAAAATACCAAAGTGTTGATCACCTCAAGCAAGCGCAGAGCAACATTCGGGCAACCATAATTCGTGCCAACGGTGACCAATTCGAACAAATCTAAACTTTGATCCTATTTCCGACATTATTTGCTTTCATTCAATAAAATTAAAAAATTAAAAATTATGGCGTTTGACTTTGTTGCAGTTTTTTATCTCACCCTGTATCAAATCGCAGCCAATTAGGTTGCAAAAAGTTTCCAGGAACCCTAAAAATACCAGAATTTAATAATTAATTAGAATATCTACATACTAGATATTATCTGTCTGTCCCTCCGTCTGTTGAAATCAGGATCGAGATCGCAATATTTATGATAGAGCTCTAAAATTTTGCACACACATTGCAAGTACTCCTAGGATGTTTGGTATTGCAAACGGCATATATCGGTTCACGTTTTGGTGTAGCCCCCATATAACAGTAACCAACCAGACCGATTTTCTAGTCGAATTGCCTTTAATTTGGCATTATAGGTTTTTCTTTAAATAACACCAAATTACCGTACCAAAAATTATTAATATTTTTTTTAATTATTTTTCTATTATTTCGTTGCCCAGTGTAAAAAACAACATATTTTATTTATTTATTTTTGCGACACACATTTGTCCTTTTAATAAAAAATAAACATATTTTTTATTATGTGATAAAAAAATATAAACTTTGTTCTTAAAAAGAAGCCAGCAGTTGGACTGATGTAGACAGACCCATTCGTACCTTTTCTAAGAAGGAGATTATACATAACTATTATTTTATTATAAAACAACAACAACATCATAAGTGATAAAAAAATTGTTTACAATTCGAAATCATGTCATGGATACACCACTTGGTGGTTTAATAAAAATATGACATTTTCAAGAAGTTCAAACATTATTTGCCACCTATTACGAATTCATGCTTAGAATTATTCAATTGACTCTATGGAAAACTTATAATCAAATCTGTTTAAAAAATATAGAGAAGCTCGAGCAAGTCTTCTGCTAAAAAAAGCATCAGAAAAATTTCGGTCTATAGAAAACATTCAGAAGATCGTCTGTTAAAAGAAGGCCACGTATATAATGCAGATCTTTAAAATGCCTCCAAATAATATTCTGTCCATAGAATACCTCAGAAATGTATTGTGCCCATAGAAGGCCATCGATATACATATAATATTCCTTGAAAGGTTTCATAAAAGTAGCATAACAGGTTTCCTATCTCTTCAAGTGATCCAAAAAATGTTCGTCACTATCACAAAAAACAAAACTCTCCTATCACTGTTTCTACAGGAAAACTGTGTAACTACATGCAAACTATTCTGCCGCAGATATTCCAATCAGTGCACAAAGTAAATATTCAATATTGACATAGGTCAGACAACAACAAAAAATGAACAGATTCGTTTTAAAATATATTCTTTCTTTTATTGAGAAGTGGTTGTGTCTTTGTTTTTTATTTTTTGTTTCTATCATTCGATTCGAGGGAACGTGAGATTTTTCAAAAATTGGTATTCAATTCTGGTAACTCATTTGAATTTAAATGTAACACATAATATGAATAATGTTAATTGTAATGATCGTTACGTAAATACAATGAAAAATATTCTTTAAAAAATCCACGCCGTGTGTGGCCTTTGAAAAAATATTCTTTAAAAAATTGTTAAAAGAATATTTGAAAAAATATTCTTTTAACAATCCACGCCTTGTGTAGCCTTTGAAAAAATATTCTTTTAACAATCCACGCCTTGTGTAGCCTTTGAAAAAATATTCTTTAAAAAATCCACGCCTTGTGTGGCCTTTGAAAAAATATTCTTTTAACAATCCACGCCTTGTGTAGCCTTTGAAAAAATATTCTTTTAACAATCCACGCCTTGTGTAGCCTTTGAAAAAATATTCTTTTAACAATCCACGCCTTGTGTAGCCTTTGAAAAAATATTATTTAAAAAATCCACGCCTTGTGTGGCCTTTGAAAAAATATTCTTTAAAAAATCCACGCCTTGTGTGGCCTTTGAAAAAATATTATTTAAAAAATCCACGCCTTGTGTGGCCTTTGAAAAAATATTCTTTAAAAAATCCACGCCTTGTGTGGCCTTTTGAAAAAATAATTTTTAAAAAATCCATGCCTTGTGCCTTATAGATATCCTTGAGGAAATATAAATCCGTGAAATTCCGTATAAGTTTTAAATCCATACAATACTTTTTTTTGGCGTATTTGATACTTTATTATTTATTTTTTATCTCTTGGTTTCTCTTTGATAAATTGGAACAATATTCAAAACGTTTCTTAATACATTTGTTTTTTTTTTTTTTTTTTTGGAGATTCTCGGTTACTCTATGTGTGTATGGGTGTAGAAGTGTGTGCGTTCTTGTGTACATTTGTAGTATTTTGTTCATTTGGCTGGCATCCTTCGATAGTTCTTTCCTTAATCTTTACATATTTTCGCTGACATTTCCTGTAACGGTTCCAACTCCTTGCTCGTTATCAAATCAAACTCCTGGACAAAATAATAGAAATGCTTATAGCACGTATTGACATGCGCCTCAGCTCCAATGCTAACAATACGATCGAAATGATGTATATAGACATGGACAAACACCCGAAATAGTCGCGTCAATATCTTGCGACTCAACGCCGGAAATGTTTTCGGAAATGGTACATCGGTGGATACGGGAAATACGGCCTCATTATTGATCTGGGCCTCAGCCCAATCCATTAACATTTCGATATATTTGGGAGCTGGTAGCGATGTGGGTTTTTTGTAATTTTCCGAATCGGCCCATAAATATTCATACCGTGAACCGCCACTCATTGTCGGGCAGGTGGTTTCGTTACAATATTCCGAGACGGTGCCATAAATGAGATTTATACGATTGAAAAAATCAACTACATGCACCGCAATCCAGTCATTGAGATTTTCCCCTTCCGGTAGGCATACAGCTTGTCGTAAATTAATACCCGATTGTAGACTGGCCTGTGCCTGCTTGTGCAGAGAGTAACGTATTGTACCGGCTGTGAAGCGTTTCTTTGGCCTAAAGGTTTTACCCTTTTGAAAGAATTCTAAAAAGCCATTTAATGCCATGGTTTCTTTGGGTTGGATTAGATTTCTTCGCTAGGGGGGTTTCGGATACTTTAATGGATCCTCATTCGAAATCTTTAGAGAGAGTGAGGGAGATCAATGTTTCGATTTTATGTGTCTGTTTGTCTGCCTGCCTCTGTGTTACTGCTAAGAAATGCCAAAAAAGCCACTGGAAATAAAAAGCGGGTAGAGGTGGTTTGGTTTAAATATGAATCACAACAACAAGAATAATAAATCTTCTTCTTCAAATCTATATGTTAATGAATTGCAAACTATGTTGTATACAACACCCCTCACCACCACCACCACCCTTCTCTAGATATGTAATCACCACATACTCTTGAGTGTAGGAATTTATTATCGGTGTCGTGATGTGTGACAAAATATAGAATTTACGGTTCAATGGCATTGTTTTGTTTTTTTTTTTATTTTCGCAGCAGCAACTTATCGAAACAGAAAGTGTTTTGGTCAGAATTATGTTTGAAATGGAAGCTGAGGCCGGGGTAATGACTAGTTTTAGAAACCAAATAACATATCTATATATAGATACAATTTACTGAAACGTTGTCATCATGGCTTGTGAGATATACGAACCTAAAAGTCCCAAATCCTACTCGGCCAACGATTCTCACACTTCAGGTCACATTCTAGAAAGGATTTCTACAAAATCAACCAATTGAATTTCATTTTGTCTATGTCCCATGTCCCATTTTGGCACAGAACCTGAAATATGGTTAAAATATTTAATTTCGTATATGATTTACAACAAATTTTTGGAAATAAAAACAACAAAACAACTTAATTTTGTGCAAAGAATTTTGTAAATGGGCAATGGGTGTGAATTTTTTAATGAAAATTTTTTTCAAAGGCCACACAAGGCGTGGATTTTTTAAAGAATATTTCTTCAAAGGCCACACAAGGCATGGATTTTTTAAAGAATATTTTTTCAAAGGCCACACAAGGCGTGGATTTTTTAAAGAATATTTTTTCAAAGGCCACACAAGGCGTGGATTTTTTAAAGAATATTTTTTCAAAGGCTACACAAGGCGTGGATTTTTTAAATAATATTTTTTCAAATGCAACACAAGGCGTGGATTTTTTAAGGAATATTTTTTCAAAGGCTACACAAGGCGTGGATTTTTTAAAGAATATTTTTTCAAAGGCTACACAAGGCGTGGATTTTTTAAAGAATATTTTTTCAAAGGCTACACAAGGCGTGAATTTTTTAAAGAATATTTTTTCAAAGACTACACAAGGCGTGAATTTTTTAAAGAATATTTTTTTCAAAGACTACACAAGGCGTAGATTTTTTAAAGAATATTTTTTTCAAAGACTACACAAGGCGTAGATTTTTTAAAGAATATTTTTGTTGTCAGTTGTTTTCGGGGTGTAATCAACGACCTTTTCCATTGCTTTAAAATTTCTTCCCCATCTTAGTTAATTATTTAAGGGATACAATCCATTTTGGTCCATAAGGAAACCGAAGATTCACAAGGTTTTCACGATGCACAGAGGGTCCGGCATATGTTATTCCGGGTAGATTTCAACCCTGTACATCGTAGAAACCGCCTTCCCATTCACCAGCCGGGAAGATTCGCCTAGTGGGAGATTGGCAACTCCCTTGGATAACAAATACAATATTTAATTTTCTAGTCTCCGTCATTCCCTGTTTTATAATATTGAAACTGTGCTTTGTCTGGAGCATTTGTGAAATATTTGTGTCTTATCAAATTATAACAGTAAACACACAATAATTTTTATGACACATAATCATCTAAATCTAAAGTTGAAATCTATATATGTATATCATATGGACCATATAAAATTATTATTGTTTTGTTTTCGTCTAGGAAAAAAACATTTACGCAAGTTTAAGCGGGGATAATAGAGACAACAGAAGAAGACTTTATCTAAATACTGGTATAAATTAAATTTTTTAACTACAGCACATCAAAACCTGTATCTTCCAAAAATAAAGCACATAGATATGCATAATTGCAATAAAGAAATAATCCAAAAAGGTAAGACTTAATGGTATTGGAATATAAATAAATAGATTAAATTATTTGTGATTTCATTTCGTTGTGTCTATCCCATAAAAGATCAATGACATTTAATTATCAAGGATTTTTTAAAAAAGTAAATTTTTTCACATAACTGCCTTGCGCACAGAAAGTCATATAGGCTCAATTATCGTTGTAGCAAAGATTTTGGTTTGGTCACATTTGGATTGATGTTAGTCCACCAATCCAAATGTGACCAAAATCTTAAAATTGCCATATCCGACTTCGAGAATTTCAACAGAATAATGGCAAGTGGCTCTCTACGACTAACAGGTCTGCCATTCAATACTGACTACTCCAAAAATGGATTGCAAAGCTTTCAAGCTTTGACTTAGTCAAATAACTTATTTATTTGTTCCTAAGTTTTTTTCACTCACACTTCCTTGGTACGGTTATTTCGCTTCAGATATAGTTCTTCGGATAAAGTTCCTAAATATATTATCAGTTTTACATCTTATAATTGGTATACCAAAAATCTCCAAATTTACGCGATACCATTTTGCATCGATTGGCGAATGTTATGTGTGTGGATTGATTAAAGTCGATTCATATTGAATTTTGTTCGGTTTCATGTCAAAGGTCGAAGATGTTCATACTATTCTATTTCAAATGAGATTGTGTCGCGTAATTGGTGCTGGCATCTGTCCATAGGAGAAAGTCTTAAATTCCCAGCCGAAGGCCTGATATCCACAACAAATATTCTATTACAAGAAGATTCCGCCTGATTTGTCATTATACCCTCATCCTTATGGCTATTGAGGGTATCTACATACACTTTGCTGCGGCAAAAATGTGGCTCACCGAAATATTGGTTGGAAATATTGGCCGGCTGCGGCATACGACAAGTCACGAAGGGTGTAACCGATTCATTTAACATTTTTACATTGTTAAATGTATTTCAAACTTAAATCAAGTTAGAAGATGAAGGATTTCGGTCCACTGATTTTGGTAAATCTCATGTAAAGGGAACGGGAAGTACAATTTCATCGAAACTTTGCCAGTCGTAATATGTCTTCCTTATCTAGATTACTTTTGATGATGGGTCCCCTCGTCGGTCCACATCTTCTGCCACCATTTGATACAAACTTTGCAAGTCGTAATAATTTTACCAAACTTTGATAATGTCCTAAGATGGCCCCCATCTGTCCTTGTCAACATTTTGAAAATTTATTAATTCAATAAAATGTCTATTTTGATCCAAACTTTGCACATCATAATATTTTTTAATAAAATGTCTATTTTGATCCAAACCATTATTTTAAAAATTTGTTAATTCGGTATCAAGCAAATGGAATGTCCGATTTGATTCGAACTTTGCAAGTCGTAATACTTTTACCAAACGTCGGTTATGTCCGAAGATGGGACCTGTGGGTCCACTCCGTCTGGCAGTTACCTCCCCCACAAACTGTCAACTTTTTGAAAATTTGTTAATTTAATTTCAAACGAATGGAATGTCCAAATATGGCATATCATAATACTTTTTCCAACCTTCGATCATTTCCGAAGATGGAACCCATCGTTCCACTCCCTCTGGTACCCCACAAACATATATTTGTATATAATAACCTCTTCCTGTACTTCTGGTTATATATTTTATAAAAAAATTCCATATATAAAGCGAAAAATAAAACCAGTTCGTAGTAATTCCGTAGACAAACCATAGGCTACGCGTATACATCTGTCCGACTGAAACTATTTACTTGAACCTTCTGGTTCACGCAGAAGGGAAGCCCACAAATGGAAATAGAAATATCAAGTAGAATAAAACATCTCGAACATGGTATTTCAAAATGGATGGGCTGCGCACAAGACCGACGCGCTCGGAAATCTTTTTTAAGCTCTATAAGTAAGTAATTATAGAAGAAAGTCTTTGTTGGGGTACCATTGGACTCTGTTCAAAATTTAATCTCAAACAGACACCCGTTCGAAATATATATGGCTGCTATGCAATCGGACAAACATTACGAGTTTGGTGCACCATTTATATAAAATCGGACGAAATTATATACGTGGGAGCTATATCTAAATCTGAGCCGATTTCAATGAAACTTTGCCAGAGATTAATTTATATTAATTTCAGTACATTGTACAAAATTTGTAGCAATCAGTCAAACTTTGTATCTTTAGTGTACATAAAATTAGACGAAACTATATATGGAAGCTATATATAAATCTAAATCGATTTTCACGAAACTTAACACACATCATTGTGAAGGGTATACAAAAATATCCAGAATGTGTACCAAATACAAATACTGATGCAATATCACGTTGACTTTTTCCGTTTTTATAAGCGATTTCAATTGCAATAACATTACAGTTAAAATCGCAGACTCATCATCCGCTCCAAAATTGATACCTATTATTGGTGCTTAGTGAATTTGAAATGACATGGGAAAATACAAGTGTTTCAGCAGAACTTTGGAAACTTATATCCCAGGATGACACCGCTTAAATCAGGTCCCTTAAAACTATGTATGGTAAAAACAAGTTTAAAACAAAACAATTCCATTGACTTAATTGTCTCACAATTTCCATTCCCATGACTTAATTGTCTCACAATTTCTACGCAGTCTAAAAAAATATTCGATGGGAGTCAAAAATAATGAATGAAGAAATGTCACATTTAATATAAATACTTAACATATTTCCTTTTGTAAATATGAATATAGTAATAGCCTAGACAGACGACAGCCTTAATTTGAATTAACAGCCTTATACCATAGACAGACGACAGCCTTAATTTGCATTAAAAAGTTCTTAATTTGAATTAAAATTTACCCTGACACAGTGTGGTGAAGTTTCAAAAATGCATTTATGAACCAGTTTTTTGTTTCAAAACTATTGTTTGTCTATGTGTAGGAAGAAAATATTGACATTTGTTTACAATATTTTTTAGGATTACATCTTTTTGAAATTGATACATAGCAGGAAGGAAAACTAACAGCTATAATGAAGATAAAACAGCTCCAAATTTGATGAAATGTAGAATTTTGCCTCTAAATATTTCTAATTTTTATTTTCGTAAACGTAAAGAAATTTGACAACAATCAATTTATTTTCTACAGCATTGCCATATTGAAATTGCTTAATTCAGTATAAATTCAGTTTGATTTTGTGCATTAACAACACATAAAAATGAGGATAATGTACAAGTTAATTTGAATTAAGGCTGTTAAAGCAAATTAAGGCTGTCGTCTGTCTAGACTATTAATTCAAATTAACTTGTACATTATCCTCATTTTTATGTGTTGTTAATCCACAAAATCGAACTGAATTTATACTGAATTAGGCAATTTCAATAAGGCAATGCTGTCGAAAATTAATTGTTTCTTGTCAAATTTATTTACATTTATGAAAATAAAAATAAGAAATGAAGTCAAATTTCAACCATTTTTTAAATTGGGAGCTGTTTTGCTAAGATCATAGTAGCTATTCCTCCTTTGTCATGTATCTGTTTCCTAAAGATGTAATCCCGAAAATATCGAAACAAATGTAAAAAATGTTCATCCTACACACAGACAAACAATTGTTTTGAAGCAAAAAACTGTTTCGTAAATGCAGAAACTCTCGTCTGTCAGGGGTAAATATTTCAAATTAAGAAATTTTTAATGCAAATTAAGGCTGTCGTCTGTCTATGGTATAACTTTCTGAGTCGATTTTGCATGCCCGTCCGTCTGTCCCTCTGTCTCCCCATGTAAAATGTTCACATTTATGATCCAAATTTGGCACAGTTCATTTGGAGGCTACCCTTATATGGGGGCTACCAGAAAAAGTGGAGCGATATTTATAATTTTTAGTGGAGACATAGCGAATTCGGTTGAAATACGCGCTCAAGAACCCCAAAATACCGAAAATTGGACCGATATAGCCCATCTTCGAACTTGATCTGTCGAAAATGACTATTTCGTTGAGTTATAAACAGAAACACTAAATTAATATACCCTCCATATTATGGGGGTACAAATGTACCCGGTTATGAACCGTAGGGTTAAGTCGGTTCACATATAGAAATATAGCCAAAGTGGTAAAGGGTATCATATAGTCGGCCCCGTCCGACTTTACTACTTTCCTTATTGGTTATAAACGATTTCAACTATGGTTACATTTTTTGCAATAAGGACTACATTCGCTCCAAAATCGATACCTACTATTGGTGCATAGGTACTGAATTTCAAATGGCATGGGAAAATACAAGCGTTTCTGCAGAACATTGGAATCATATATCCCCGGATGACACCGTTTAAATCAGGTCCCTTAAAACTATGCATGTCCCCATGACTTAATTGTCTCACAATTTCTACGCAGACTAAAAAAACACAATTCGATGGAAGTCAAAAATAATGAATGAAACAACAAAAGACAATATTTTTTTTAAATCGAATTGAAACGTTGACAAATATTTTTGACAATTTACTTTACTAACAATAAAGAAAAAAGTTTAAACCCATATGATTGTCACTTACACCTTATTAAATACACCATGGAATGAAATGTCAGTTAAAGTTATTGCAAACATGAAAATAAAAGAAAAACAAATTTGTCATGTTGAACTTAAATGTTGAAGAAAGTCAAACATTGGATCGATGAAAAAAAAAATAGTATTTCAAAAGAACAACAAATTTCCAACAAGTAAACAAAAAAATTTGTCCAAATCTCGTTACTAACATCACACGGGGAAAGATAAACAAGACCTGTGGTAGGTAGAGTTTATGCAAATGGAATGGGATCTCACACACGCACGGACGCACAAAACGAAACACCGAAACGTATTTCACAATAATGATAACGAAACAAATATATCATTTAACTTCCCCGGAATTGACTGATGATAAACAAAGACGCGTATAAACTGACGATTTTTTGGTAGGTAGAGTTTATGCAAATGGAATGGGATCTCACACACGCACGGACGCACAAAACGAAACACCGAAACGTATTTCACAATAATGATAACGAAACAAATATATCATTTAACTTCCCGACAAGGATTGATTGACTGATGGATTGATTCCCGAATAGGTTGTTGTGAATTCGCCTAAAGACGCGTATAAACTGACGATTTTTTGGTGGGTGCTTACAATTTTTGTTTATTTTCTTCCTATACAGTTGATTCTAACTGCAACAACAACAATTAATTTGTTTATTTCTTGTTACTTAGCAGCCAGCCACAAAACCAAAACTAAAAAAAAATGCGAGGGTAAATCATTGAAATTACTGTCAAAGTGCCTCATCATCATGATCAAAGTTTTACTTGGAGGTACTTCAAATGGAAGAAAATGGATAAGACCAACCGCTCTTCCTCACATTCAAAATTGTTTCACCCGACGTGAAGCAAGTTGCAACATGCACGTGAAGAACACAACATTTGTCCACACTGACCGGATAAGATAGGCCCCATTTTTTGTTATCTACAGTGATGTTGTTTACGATGGGCAATGAAGGTTGCGTGAAGGTCGGGCGGTTGGTTGGTTAGTCGGTCGACGGTGGTGGTGGCGGTTTTTTCACAATGTGTGGTGCTGGTCTATTACTCTACATAAAACTACACATCAGGAGCACAGCGCAAAACACAGCAAATGTGGGGTGGGGTGGTTTACAATTCAGAATTTTTTTTCACTCATCATTTTTTTTTTCATTTCTTCCAACATGCAAATAATTTCTCATACAGAATTAAAAAAAGAAAACACATTTAATAAATTCAATATAACAACAACAAAAATAATCACCTTTTTTTAAAACTCTTGCGCGGCGGAATCACAATAATTGTATAATCGTATAATTTTCATTCAATCTTGATGATGAAGATTTGATTTTGCATTGCCTTGATGATATGGGTTTTAAGGGTTTGATAACTTTTTCGTGCCGTTTTTTCGTTTTGGTGTCTTCTTTGCCAGCAGCAGCCGCCGCAGTCAGTCTCACTTGTTGAGAATTTCACAACGTTTTATTTCGTCGAGACGCCAAAATCACTTTCCTCTTGTTTGATAACAACAGACAGATCTATTTTTGATTTATTCACATTTAGTTTTGTATTTTGCCGGCTTGAATTCTTTCTTATTTCCGTATTTTATTCCCACACATTTTTCACTTTCTGGTTGGTTGGTTGATAGTAGTACTATTTGATTTCATTCTGTTCGTCTTGTGCTTTGCACCGACCAAAATTAAAAACGTTCCACTTGCTTAAAATCAAGGAGCAGAGAGAAAAAATGTCTCATAAAGCAGTGATGCTCATAAACTTGCATTGGCATTTGCTGAGCACCACTGTCATAAACATCACTTGGACAACATCGCTTGAGTGAACCGATTGTTGAGAAAGGGAGACATGGAAGGGAGAAAGGGAGACATGGAAGGGAGACAGTTAACGGTTCAATTGAAGGGATTCTCTGATATGAGCGTTTGAACTCAAAATTTCAGCGAGGTTATTCACTGTAATATGATAACACATGCGCTAACCACTACAAAATTATTAGTCGTAATCAGGGACAGTAACGGTTATAAGTAATATCAAATCAGTTATAAAATAACAGTTATTTGTGGCCTAAATAAAAAATCCATTTTAATTATTTATTTTTTCCGTCAAAAATACAAATCGTCTCAGTAGTTTTATTTTTTCCGTCAGAAAATAAAACTCTTTTTACGTTTTTGATCTATGCATGTCTGTCTGTTGATGTTAAGTTGTAAACAATGTACATGTCGCATTTATAATCCGATTTGGATGAAATTTGGTACAGCTCATTTATTGGGGGAAATCGGTTCAGCTCCCATAAATATTTTCGTCCGATTTGATGTAAATGGTGCACCAAAGTACTTATATATCTTTCGATTTGCATGAAATTTGGCACAGCGTATTGAAATGGGTCTACAATGATGTGTATTAATTTTCGTGAAAATCGGTTCCGATTTAGATATAGCTCCCATATACATTTTCGTCCAAATTTATGTAAATGGTGCACCAAAGTCCCTATATGTCTTTAGATTTGCACGAAATTTGGCACAGCGTACTGAATTGGGTCTGAAATGATGTGTGTTAGTTTTCGTAAAAATTGTTCAGATTTGGAAATAGCTCCTATATATTTTCTCCGATTTTAAGTAAGTGATGCACCATGTACCAAAAATATGACCGCTAGGCATAAAACTACTGAAAATAGTATAGCCTAACCTGAGACAAACTTCGTTGAAATCGGTCTAGATATAGCTTGCATAAATTTTTTCGTCCGATTTTAATTAAATGGGTCATAAACTCCTCATTTTTGTCAGATTGACGCGAAATTTTGCACAACGTACCAAATGGAGTAAATAATGACGTAACTGATTTTTGTATAAATGCAGGCAAAGCCCATATATTCGACAGACTTCACGTTTATTGGGTTTCAAATAATCAGCGAGTGTCCGATTGAGATTTGCTTTAATCGATTTACGTAATTTGGTCTTATGCTCTATATATCCAAATGAAGAGTTTAGTATAGGAATGACAGAATGACATGTTTATGAATTGATCTAAGTCGGTTCACGCGGGGAGCAGAGCTGAATGCTAACGGGCGCGTCCACAGGTTGCGAATAATGGGAAGCCCAACACCATTCGTTGGGTAACTGTGAATAACCAATGAACAGTCGCGGACAATCAGCGGGCTCAGGGGGAGAGTCTCGGAGGAAATGACCGAGTGCCTATGATCCCTGAGCCGGCGAGAATGGCGCCCCTCTCTTATATCCTCAACAAGTGTTTGAGACTTTGTTGCCAAGTCCTTACCATGGTAAGAGGCTATGCCATGGTCGACCTCAAAGCCTCACTCACATCACTTTCTATGGACTTTTAAAATCCATTTGAAAATTGCTCCTAAAGTCATTGTTTAAAAATCGGCGTCTAAAGAGTTTGTTTAAAAATCGACTTCTGAATATATGGTCTGTTCCAGAATAATGTAAAATTTTTAACTACGATAACAAGTTTTCCTTTATGATATCGACAATTATTGTAAAAATTAGTACATTCTTGCAGCACAAAAACAGACCATTAATGTATATTCCCGAACTGCAGGAATCTAGCTCGTCTATAAAGACTCTCTTCAGCTCGTCTATAAAGACTCTCTTCAGCTCGTCTATAAAGACTCTCTTCAGCTCGTCTATAAAGACTCTCTTCAGCTCGTCTATAAAGACTCTCTTCAGCTCGTCTATAAAGACTCTCTTCAGCTCGTCTATAAAGACTCCCTTCAGATCGTCTATAAAGAATTCCTTCAGCTCGTCTATAAAGACTCCCTTCAGCTCGTCTATAAATACTCCATTCAGCTCGTCCGTAAAGACTCCCTTCAGCTCGTCTATAAATACTCTCTTCGGCTCGTCTATAAAGACTATCTTCTTCTATGTCTTTTTAAAGATTCCCATCAGACGATATTGGACTCCCTTTGCTTCCTTCAACTTGATTCTCTTTCATATTTAAAAATACTTTATAATAAAGACTCCCTTTGGTGTTTTGGCGGCATTGAACGGAGAACCAAAAAATTCTTTATTGCCCCCATTGAAAATGTGGAGCAAAGAATTTTGCTCCACATTAGAGAGGTCATACCGACTCAATAAAACGGTACCACCCATTTCTTGTTTAATATTATTTTTTACTACCTCTGAAATTATAAACATAAAAACGTGTTTTTTTGTCATCGAATATACTATTTTCAAATCAATTTTTGAACCATATCAACAAACAAGAACATGCACTTCTAATAATCTCCCATTTATGCTCTCGGCAGAATAGATTTCAAAATTTCACTTTTTCCAATTTATATTTCCATTTTCAATTATTAAAGATTTTAAACTATAATTTACAAATGTTACTGGATCCACAGAAAACATAAATCTAATAGGCATCAACTCTTGGTGGATCAGCAAATGTACCTTGCCTCAAGCGTTCCTTACGCATAGCCTAGAAAACAAGGTAAACAAACATAAACATATAAATATTTTTTTTATATTATATTTCTACTTACATGGAAGCGCAACATTTGTTTGTGCATGGTGAAGCATTCATTGTAATCATCAATTAAATCCTTGCACATTTTCTTGCCCCGTTCGGCACCGTAGGCTTCCAAACAGTCCATCATGTTCATTTCCATTACACCGCATTTATCGTAGGTTTGATGGTTAATCAAACTGCCGGTCAAATCGGTGAAGGGAGTTTGCAAATATGGAGTGATGGGCATGATGAACTCTAGAAAATGGAAAACACAAATTATTAATAAATAGAAAAAAATTGGAATTTATTTTGTTATAAACAGCTGATAGAGCTATGTATGATGTATTTGTGGAAGCGAACGGTATTCCAAAGAATGTGACGTAACATTGATTTGCTTATAGTTCCATTGTTTGAGCAAATTTTGTTAAGTATCACTTTGTAGCTTTGATTATATTTGTAAATTGTTTGTGATTTTTTCAATTGAATTTATTAAATATTCACCTTCAAATTGGAAATTTTAAGATTTCTTTTTGGAAAAAATTGCAAGTGCCTTCCCAACGACACAACACTTTGTTGGCTATGGTTGATTAAAAACGTAGTAGATCGAACATATGTTTAATGGCTGTAGTAGGGCACCTATTTCAAAGCATCGGCGTCAATTATCAATCACAATAGCTAAGGACATTGTGTTTTAATAACTGCGACTTCTTAATGAATAAGCGTGATTTTTTTTATAAATTTTTCATTGAAAAATATCGATTATTTTTTTGAAAATACCAATAGGATTTATTATACCAATAGGATTATTATTTTATATTTTTTTCAAAATTCTAATAAACATAGTTTTTTCTTTAGTTTTACTATTGTGAATGATGTTAGTGTACGTACTGCCGCCGTAAAACCGTCGCACAACTTCGCGACTCTGTTCTTTTCATCCCCCATAAACAAAACGTTTTCGGCCCAATATTTATTTATATTTTATTTATTCTGTAAATAGCAAATATAAGACTACGATACAACAAATAATGGCTGATAAAAATAAGGTAAGTCTTCGGAATTTATATGTTTCACAAGGAAGTAATTTATAACCACTTATTTCCCTCAGAGTAATGATGGCAAAGAGAAACGCCGCAAAGAATCAATTTTAGACTTATCCAAATACCTCGAGAAACAAATACGTGTGAAATTTGCCGGTGGCCGCGAAGCATCGGGTATTCTGAAAGGTTATGATGCTCTGCTTAACCTGGTGCTGGATAACACAATTGAATACCTGCGCGATCCCGATGAACCCTTTAAACCCTCCGAAGAGACAAGAAATCTAGGGCTGGTGGTTTGTCGTGGTACAGCCTTGGTGTTGATATGTCCGCAAGATGGTGTTGAGGCTATACCCAATCCATTTATAACACAATAATTGTGTTAGGCTTTTCTTCAGAAAAAAAAAATATTTTGGATTTTAAAATAGTTTTTTTTATATAACAAAAGTGGAAATTAAAATATGAATAAGTTTTTGTTAATAAATAATTATTATTTCTTAACGATAATGTACTAAAAAAATAAAAATAATAAACTTTCTTACAAACTATGATTAAGTACAAAATGAAAGGCATTAAAAATATAGCATTATTTTGAAAGGGGTACATTTTTAATCTAAACCAAATTCATTACGTATCCAGGGATATTGTGGCGGACACTCTTTACATGTGTATAAATAACGATCCTGTTGCAATACCCTACTCCGAAGTTTACACGTATTTGGTATATTGCAAACTTTTTCGTTGAGATCTAAGTGTTTCGGTTTACACGACCATGGCTCGAATTGATGTAACATATTTGTGCGGATCGGTGTACGCATCCATTGTATGGCTTGTTGATTGGTCACAAAATAAACATCGGGTAATTTTTGTAAATCATCTAAAAATTTCTGGAAAAGAAAAGGAGAGAATAGAGGTTTATTGAGAAAAATGGTTAGGAAACTTTTTTTGTGGAGATTTAATTTTTTTCAGAAAGATTGCTACTATACTCCTAGGTTGTTTGGTATTAGAAAATGGTATCTGACGCTATTCCTTTCCCGGCACATATTGAAATAATTTTTTGTAAAGCCAAAGGGGCTGTAATTTCACATTAAAGAATTGAATTTTGAATAACATATTAGGAGACATTTTTCAATGTGGGTCCATATTTTGTATATAAAACTTCTGTTTCATTTTAGATATTCGCTTAATCCCAGAGCCATTTTCCAAACGAAGTGGTAGTAATTTCGTATTCCGGGTTTTTGGAGGATAAATAAAATGTTCAATATTTTGACATAGCCCGATATAAAGGACTCGACATGGCTGTAATTTAGCATTACAGGTTCGTGAGACGGGGAAAAACTTCTTCAGAGAAAATTTTAAATGAAAGTTTGTATTTTGACATAGGCGTCCCATATAAAAGTCCCTTTAATTTAAAGTATTTGTAAGATCGTGGTTGAATATTTGGAATTTCGTTTCTTCCAGAGGAAAACCGTCCGTTTCTTGTTAACCTTAAGGGCCGCCTGACTATTATTAAGTTAAATAAATTGAATTGACAGAAGCGGATTCTCTCTCCAAAAAGTATTATTCAAAAGTCCGTTAATTAAGAAATCTCCTTCTAAGATATTGTTAAAAAAAATCGGTCTTTTCTTGCTAAATATTCATAAAAAAAGCTCCGCCTATATTGGTCGGACGAATCTATATATGGGAGCTAAATCGGAACCGATTTCAACAAAACTTGGCATATATCAATATAGGTCTAATTCAGTACAGTAAAATTTTGTCTCAATCGGATCAATATTAGCAGTATGGTGATCCATTTACATAAAATCGGACAAAACTATATATAGGAGCTATATCTTAATCTGAACCGATTTAAACAAAAATTGGTATATATCAATCTGGACCGAATTCAGTACTCTGTGCTTAATTTCATCTCAAGCGGACCAATATTGGGAGTTTGGTGCATCATTTACAAAAAATCGGACGAAACTATATATGGGAGCTAAAACTATTTGACATGTCTTGAATCCCATCATACCAATCTTTTAATTCCTGAATATTTTAACAGTTTTCAGGAAGTGACAATATTTTTTTTTTTGTTTCTGACAGCTATGGAAATGGCATACCATACCGACAAATCTTCTCGCCACCATATTCTCCAGCACAACAACAATTGTGGTTGTGACATTAGTAGAAACATATTTATCTATAAAACTAACGACAGAAATAAAAGAAGACGAATTATTAATGTTTATTTTAAGAGCGTCCTTAAGCCAGTACATGCCGTGTATGTGAAGAAATCCCCTTTTTTGGAATTCGACTCTCCAATAGTATTTTTCCACAAAATGTTTATCGAAAATATTATCATTCATTTAATATTATAAAATGACTATTAATAAAAAAATGGCAGACAACCTTCTATCTATAAAAATACAGATTCCTTTCCATAGAAATCCAGCTTCTATTTATAAAAGTTCAGCCTACTTTCCATAGAAATCCAATCTTCTACCAAAAAAGCTAGCCTTTGCATTAAATGCTCGTATTTTTTAAGGCTTCTCGATCTCCCTATTTCACACAACTCACCAAAAATGCATTCAAGTATTCCGCCTTCTTAAACCAATTGGCATGAAAATACAGTCCCAACGGTGCACGATTCGATAGATAATGTCGTTTGAAATTATGCGTCAACATACGATATATATCTTCGCCCGATAAATGTGGCGGACAGCTATCCACCATTGTGCAAGTGTATTCACCAACTTCCAACTGATTGATGACCATTTCCCAAATGCCAGGATAGCTACGCGATGGACAATTCTGTTTATTGCCAATACAATTGTGGGGCATTTTATAGTCCATTGTATATGGCCATAGGGGAGGATTCGAGAATGGTGCCACCATTGATGAATCATAAACGAATCCAAATTCTTTCATCATTAGGAATTGTCGATTCCAGCCGACACGTAGAAATGGAACACGCATACCGCGTATCTCTTCCATGCGTACACTGGCAAAACGGTTTAATATATTCGCCTGTCCCACCATTTCATCGAACCAATCTTCTATGGTGGCATTATGGGACCAAAACATTTCCGGTCCACGGTGCCTGTAAGAAAAATATGAATGTTTTATTACATAATTAAATTCTATATAATTCCCCCTACTACTTACGTCACCGAATGTACGGCAATTTCGTGACCATCATTCCACAACTTCTGTATATATTGATAATTTGTAAACGGATGTGAGACGAAGAAGGTGGCCCGAATGGGACATCCATTGGGATTGCGCCGCTGTCCCTTGAATAACACTTTCGAAAAGAGTTCCCAATTTTCAAAATTCACTGCATCATCAAATGTCAGCAATATCATTTGTGGCACCATGTGTGCTTCCAACCGCCCGGGTATTATGGTACCATCCTTCGAACAATGACAATCGGGTAAGTGGCAATTTTTTGGATCACATGTTTCGGCAGCATTTGGATCATTATCAGCATCACACCAACCCTCATCCGAGTCATCGGGACAATCAACAGAACCATCACAAAAATATTCCGACGGCAGGCATGTACCATCACCACAAGCCCATTCATTTTCCGGGCAATCAGCTTCATCAAGCAGGGGTTTTGGTACGGGAGTTTCTAAAGGGAATTTATTATTTTAATTGAATAGATAAAACGGTTATAATACCCACCTGCTGTTATATCACAATTATCCACATTTTGTTTAAAATCACATATCTGCCGTACCACATCGAATAGCAGACCCTCGGAACATTTGAAATTGAATACTTCACCTTCCAGACACAAATAGTATTTTGAGCATTCTGAACTCGTCCATATCTTGTGCACCGGCCTGTTGGGATCCCGATAAAATCGCACGATATCTTCGAGACACTCGACTTTATTCTCAAGACTACGTTGTGTAACATTTCGGGCATCTGAAAGTGATATGGGCGAGGAAATGTGGTTTTGTTAGATTTTCGAATTTAAAAATATTGAGAACTAGGAGACTTAAATTCAAGGCGAATATAGTGCAAGAAGGATCAGAGAGATAGTTATTTGGCGAACCTGAAGCATTGGACATTCTAAGGTCTTAGACAAATCATATAATAGAGAACGTATCAAGGACGAACCCTATTGAAGTTATAGGGAAATTATTATACATTATTCTTATTTAGTAGGAGGTTTTCAATCGGAGGTAGGATGTTTTCAATCGGTCCATTTTGTTTATCCGGAGTACCTTAAGAAGAAAATAGGGAATTGATATAGAATAAAAATGTATATGTTATATTTTTGCCAAGAGATATTCTTGGCCAAACTATAAATTTAGGTGGAATCTATTTCGGAGAAGAAGGTCAGAGTATCAAATAATTATTGTACAGGGTAAGTTAAAAAAAACTGCAAAAACGTCAAAAGCTATAATTTTTACATTTTCTTTTTTAAATTTTATTGAATGAAAGCAATAAATGTCGGAAATAGCATCAAATTTTAGTTATGGTGGCCACACCATCAATGGCCAGCTTAGATTTGTTGGCCAACCGAATTGGTCACCTTGGAAATGAAGCGTGTAACCATTCTTTCGAAGCGCGTTCTAAATCTTGTTTGAATGTCCAAGTTCTGCGATCAAAATGTTTACTTGCCCAAGGCTTTAACACACCCTACAGAATATTTTCGCGATAATTGTGGGCATTTATTCTGATGCCAAGGTCGAGTAATACGTGCAGAGAGCGACCATCCGCTGTTATGGCGGCCACACCATCACCATGGCCGGCGCTTGAGTTCTGGTGGCCAACCGAAGGTGCACATTTTCAGCTGACCTCTTTGGCAAGTAAACACGATCATTTTGTTTATTTACAAACTGCTGGACAACGAATGCTTTTTCATGGGAGAAAACTCGAAATTCGGGCGTTTACCACTTTCCGCCAAGCGAAATAACTGTAAAACGTGGGATATTGAAACCAACCTTATTGTTCTATTGTAGTTTCAATTCTAATTTATTTATGAAATATTCTGACTTAAGAACTACATAAACTAATCTAACTTAGCCTAATCGTATACACATATCACCAATATCTTTGTACGTGGACTTCTATTAATTCTTTATTATCAGTGAGGACACACACATAGATCTTATGACTGAATTAAGCACTTATCATAAAACCCCTTAAACATCATTTATGAAATGCAAAAATGTGAAGTGATTATAAATAAATACAAAATGTTGCCGAGCATGTTCATATTTTTATGAACAGCAGCTCTTTAGCTCTTTGAATCTATTTTCTTTCTGTGTGTGCGGTGTAAGTTCTTGCACTTTTTGGAATTTCAATGGCTTCACCCCGAGTTCATTTTTCAATATTTGCCGAATGAAATATTGCGATATGTTTAGCTCACGAGCCATTTTTTTGGACACTGCGACGTGGGTTTCGATCAAGTCGCTTCTTTACTTTTCGAACCATTTCTGCTGATGTTGCTATTTTCTTCCGCCCACTTCCTTGACGTCGCGCCACTTGTGGTTTTCCAGCGCCAAATATATTTTTTTCTGGAAAATTCTCACCAAAATGCTTTGGTACGCTTGTAAAAATGTTATATGCTGTCACTGGTATAATTTTAACAGCTGTCGATCGAGTGGCATATGTATCTTGCTGCGGAGCATTTGAGATCTGCAAAGTAGATATTCGAACGTTTCTAACTATTCCTTTTCATCCTGACACAGATGGAAGAAATCCACTTGTTTTCAACATTCCCCATTTTTCCAGAATAATTTTTAACAAATATAACCAATTTGTCAATGGTTTCATTCGGAGACCAATTAAAGCAGTGACATGTTAAAAAAACAAAAAAAAAAATCATGCAATGATCAACAAAAACGTTTACATCATTTTTTTTTATTTACTGCAATAAACAAACACTACCGTACAAGAAAAAACATTGATGTTGAATGAAGTAACCAAAAATTACAATTAACAGATTTCTTTATGGTTCGTGCAACAATAGATTAAAACAAGTCTGCCTGCCTGCCTGCCTGCCAGCATACATATGGACTGCATCCAATGAATGCTGCCAGTGACAGCATCATGCCAACTTCCAATCATGTGTGTGTGAGAGTTTAATTAGGCAAGTTTTAATTTTAATTACAGGTGAAAATAATAAAAGAGTATATATTGGTTTAACGGTGTAAAATATGGAACCTAAACAGAATCGGCTGAATGAAGACCCTCCATTGAAATATATTCAGTAAAATGTCTTTTTTTATCATTTTAGCCATGCCAGATTTTTGACAAAGCCTAGGAGAAGAAAGCTAGATTATCAATTTCATATCTTTCAAACTGTTTGTGTCTTCTGACACTAAGCGATGGTCATCTAAAGAACATATGATTAATTGTTTCTAGCTCTTCTTCGTCATCACTTAGACGACAGTAATCCTCTCCGCTGGAGTCCGATTTCGAAGTAAGGAATGTAATCTTGCAGTGACCTGTTATGATCCCCACAATGATTTTGATCTCTTATTATGCGACAACAGCGAATAAGTTCTGCTTTTGAGTTTATAGTGCACGACTTCAAAGCCTTGAGGGCCGCCTGACTATCGACATATATAGTCATCGGTCCCGTATTATCGGCAGTAAGTGTTTTGACTATCTCGGCCGCTTTCATGATTGCGAGGATTTCTGCTTGAAAAACTCTACAAAGATTGTTAAGTTTATATGAGTTTTATATTTTACAGTAAACGTCTGCACCAGTGACAGACCTGGCAGATGTAAGGAGCCACTAGTCTAGGATTTCCTACTAGGAAAATCTACTCTGATTTCTCAAGAAATCACAACCTGACGTTATGTTGAGGATACTAGCGTGACCATAGTTCAGCGATTTCCAGGCATCCGTTTCTCGTCTGGCAGCTTGGAATTCAATCAGAGTGTTCAGTGGTTGGACATTCAAGATCGCATTCAAGACTACCAGTGGTGTAGACTGCTATCACTCCATTTAGAGCGTTTCTCCACATTCCAATTCCCGGTCAAGTATTGTACCAAAGTTTTTTGCTTCTTCAGAAATGGATAGGGTCACACCTCCCAAAGAATGCAAGCGAAACTAGGAATATTACGTTTTCTAGTGAAGAGCACCAATTCTGGCTTTGTGGGGTTTACACCAAGACTCTTGGCGTGTGCCCAGTTGGACAGAGTTGAAAGGGCGCCATCCATAATATTTGAAAGAGTCATTAGAAATTTCCCACCAACCAGCAATACTATCGAATTTTAGCAGTATTTCATCCAGAAGCCACAGAAGGAGAGATATTACTCCCCCTGTGGTGTGCCTCTGTTGACAGATTTCTTCACGGAACTCTCTCCTAAGGATGAGTTGATAATTCTGCTTTCCACCATTCTACCAATCCAGTCCTTTAGAAGTGGTGTGAATGCTTGGCCTCTAGCGTCACATTGTTGAAAGCTTCCTCAATATCGAGGAACGCTGCCATGATGTAGCCAGAGGGCTCCATATTCTTCTCAATGCGTCCAACCACCTCATGCAAGGCCATATCCACTGATTTGCCTTTGACGTAGACATGCTGTGAGTTGCTAATTTTGCTTAGATCAATAGTATTTCTAATTTCTGAGTCTAGTAACCTTTCTAAAGTCTTGAGTAGAAAGGAAGCGAGGCTAATCGGTCTATAGGCCTTTGGTAGGGTATGACTCGGCTTTCGGGATGAAGGTCACTGTTACCTCTTTTCATAGACTAGGTATGTACGATAGAAGTAGACAACCCCTAAAAATGTAGATTATAGTGTTTTCTATCAGCTCCTCCTCCCGCGTCGCAGTGGCCAAAAAATTGGCTCGTGAGCTGAACATATCACAATATTCCATTCGACAAAAATGAGCTAGGGGTAAAGCCATTGAAATTCCCAAAAGAGCAATAACATCCACCGCAACAGAAAGAAAACTGGACTTAAAAGAGCTAAAGAGTTGCTGATCATAAAAATATGAACATGTTCGGCATCTTCTCTATTTATTTAAGATTAGTCTAAGTTAGATTAGTTTATGTAGATCTTAAGTCAGAATATTTCATAAATAAATTAGAATTGAAACTCCGATCGAACAATAAGGTTTTAATATCTCATTTTTCAGTTGGTCCTTCGAACCGGATTACAATAAAATCTGGTACTTCGAAGAAAGAACCATTATAACATACTTAAAAAGAGAATTGAAACTACAGTCGAACAATAAGATTGGTTTCAATATCTCACATTTTACAGTTGCTTCGCTTGGCCGAAAGTGGTGAACTACCGAATTTCAAGTTTTCTCCGATGATAAAACATTCGTTGTCCACCAGTTTGTAAACAAACAAAATGATCGTGTTTACTTGCCAAAGAGGTCAAATGTAAATATGCACCTTCAGTTGGCCACCAGAACTCAAGCGTCAGCCATGGTAATGATGTGGGCCGCCATAATAACCAATGGTTGCTCTCCGCTTGTATAAATCGACCTTGGCATCAGAATAATGCCGAATATTATCGTGAACAATATTCTGGAGGGTGTATTAAAGCTTCGGGCACACAAAAATATTGGCCGCATATCTTGGACATTCCAACAGGACTCAGGAACATCACGCGCCACGCAAGAATGGTTACAAAATGAGGTTCCTCGCTTCATTTCTAGCATTAAATGGCCATAAAAGTCTCTCGGATACCAATCCGTTGGACTTTTGTGTCTGGGGTATGTGGGAAAGCAAGGTTGGCACAAAAAAAAAACAAAGTGTCGATCACCTCAAGTAGGCGCTTCGCCGGGAATGGGCCAAAATACCGCAGAGTAACATTCGGGCAGCGTGTGACGGCTTTATTGGCCGTTTGAAGGTCATAATTCATGCCACAGGTGTCCAATTCGAACAAATCTAAACCTATTCTAAAACTTGATGCTATTTCGGACAATATTTTGCTTTCATTCAATAATATTAAAAAAAATGTAAAATTTATGGCGTTTGACTTTGTTGCAGTTTTTTTTCTCACCCTGTATACATACGCGGAATGACAAATGTAATATATTCATATTGTGGACTATATGGATTAGAATGGGTTTTAAAGTTCCGCCATAAACGTGGATATGTATTTTGAAATTTGTTTATGCTGAAGATTGTATACAATACGCCAAAAAAAAGCGCACATATACGTAGAGGTATGTATTCAATAACAACCCAAAATAAAAACCCGGCAAATCCGGTATGCCAAGGAAATACAAGTTAAATCATGCCTCACAAAAACGCCTATGATGCATTCCAATTAACTCATTTAAATCAACAATGATAATTCAAATATGTAATACTTGGCCCAAACACAACGCACTCCCCTCACACACACAAACTTAAATATACTACCAATAATATCACATAATCGAGCAAGTTGTGAGTTGAGTGAATGTGTCCAAAAAGAAAGAAATTACCTATTCCGCCGACAATCACCGCCATTACAATTAATACGACCAGAAACAGTTCAATAGCAATTGAACTGAACCAACCACTTTTGTGCAGCGAATGAGGCCGATTTTGTAGTAGTTGTTGTCGTCTAATAACAGCAACGGTTGGCGGTAGTCGGGCATAATGGCTCGTGAAACTTTTACAAATGTAATGATGGTCATGATGATGGCGACGATTATGGTTGCGGCTACCGGAAAACAAACGAAAATGAAGACAATCGACCTTGACTGTCATATCCAGATTTTCAGCATTTTTCTTACAACTGAGCGACATGTTGCTGTTGATGTTGCAGTCTTATTTTTTCCCCATAAAAAAATTGTTCACTTCGCGTATTAACTTGAAGCCCAATACAACAACTACTCTTCTTGTTGTTGTTCCTAACTTTCTTATTTTATTATGGAGAGGTTATAAGAGGGGCTCCTCCAAAATTAAATCACTATCTTGCACTTGGACCACACAAAAGCACACACACACTTTCAAACGTTGCACGACCGTTATTTTTTCTATTCACTTTTTAGTTGTTCGGATATGCGGGCAAATGCTCCATTTGAGGTACGATTATAGACTAAAGTATATTGTCATCATTCGGTTGCTTTTATAGACGCTGTGGATGATGATGGTGATATTCGTATGTGCATTTCTTCTCTTATGGTTTGAGGAAATTTCTCTGCATTCATTGAAAAATAAAGAGAAAATAATTACCGGTTTTGAAAATGGCTCAAAATTGATTCATGATTTTTCAATGGCAGACATTGATATTGAATTTTCCACAATAGCACACACACATTCAATGAGCGGTTTTTATCCTTCAGCCACATATACGAATGGATTATGATGCATTGAAATGCCGGATGAAGAGATGCGTCCGATCATTTTGGGTACCAAAAACCACCACCAAGTAATGAAAAACTCAGCGTATAGGGTAACCCTGCAGACGGTAGCAACACGTAACGCGATGGGGAATTATCGGGAGAAAAGGAGAGAGGAGAAACGTAAAATCGAGATGTACAGGAGTCAGAATGAAGTTCGGAAGTTTTACCATCGATTAAAACACTAAAGCGAAGGTTTTGGTGCAGGCACATCTTCCTGTAGAAATGAAGATGGAAACCTGGTGACAGATACAGGATATGGAAGGAGCATTTTGAGAAATCAGGTACGTCTCCGAAACACAAACAATGTCTTTCAGGAATTGAGACAATTGCGGTTTTTTATTTCTAATGCTTCTTAAATTTATTTGAAGAATTTTCATGGTCATCAAGACGTTTCATGTTTTATTTTTTAAATGCTTCAAAAAGATGTAAAGGTGTATTGATGCCACTATCGGAGGTTATGGATGGATGATTTGAGTTAAGTTCAGATGTAGTATAAATTGTTGGGATTTGTTGTTATCAATGTAGTTCGGAAGTGGATTAATCTGTGTATTTTCAATTGTTGTGGAGTTGCACAGCGAGTTTATATCAAACTCGAATTGAGTTGCATTGGACTCCGAAATATTATTGATTAATTCTGAATTTGTTTGAGTATCGGGAATGCCGGTGTCTGCTGACATGACCTTAACACTATGAGCTGCGATGTCTGTTATTGCCCTGACCTTCGGGGCTTTCTTTCAGCATCCTTTTTTGCCTTTTGGCTAATTTTTTCTCGAGTTTCACAGTGATTGGACCTTGAATCGTGTGGGGGTAAAGGGTATGTGTACCCATTTTCTAAAATAATTTCATCGGGCTCATGCCAGACCATTTTCACATGTTCAATTATGAATGTGAAAAAAATAGAATTCTAATGATTTTTCGCTTGAAAAAATTTGCGCCTCATATTCGTTCAACGGTTCTTCGCGGTTTTTTTTTCATTTTTAACAGCTAACATCCCCAACAACAGATGTAGTAGAAGTCAACAGATTAGTATGAGAGCGCAAGCGGAAAAAGTGGCTAGACCACCTGAAGCTCTGCAACATTTTAGCCGCAACAAGTAAATTGTGGGCAACGGTTATGTCACTCTCGAATCCCGGAAGGAAGGATGATAGAACGGCTGGCACGTTTAACGACGTAACGCTGACTGATCCGAAGAGGTGCGCGAGTTTTTTTAACCGGCACCCGAGAGTGACACGGCGAAAAGGAGTATGCTTCGTCGTATTAGAGCCCTCCGAGCCGAGGAGGTACCACCAAAATTTTCGAAGGATGGTGTTGCAGATGTCATTCGAAACGCTAAATCATCCAAAGCGTTGGGCACGGATGGAATCTCAATGATAATGCTGAAGCAAATGGATGAACCTGGAGTGGAGTACTTAACTGATGTTCTCAACCTGTCGTTAGCCACCCACATTGTTCTTGAAGCCTGGAAAATAGGCAGGGTGGTCCCGCTACTGAAGCCAGGCAAGAATGCCAGCAGAGGTGAATCGTACAGGCCGATTTCCCTTCTGTCTCCAGTAGCAAAGACGCGTGAGTCAATACTCCTCCCTCTGATGAGAAGTAGGTTTCCAGTCCCTCAACATCAACATGGATTCCGGAGGATGCACAGCACAACTACAGCATTACTCGCCATAACCACACACGTAAGCAGGGGACTTAACCAGGCAGTCTTGGTGGCTCTTGACTTATCGAAAGCCTTCGATACTGTCAATCACGCCAAGCTGTTCGAGGACATAGAGAAGACCAGCATCCGGCCAAGTTTGAAACATTTGATAATCAATTACATGTGTGGTCGACAGTCATATGTCGAATTCAGAAACAAGAAGTCTAAACCCCCTAGAGTGAATCAGGGAGTTGCCCCAAGGTAGGGTCATATATCCGGAACTATTTAACATTTACCTTTCTGAAATTCCACAGCCACCGGACGGCATAGAGATCCTAATGTATGCGGATGATTGTACAATCATGGCGTCGGACCCTATTATCGATGACATCTGTGAAAGATTAAATGTCTACATAGCTGATTTAGTACAGTTCTTTCATCTGAGAAATATGAAGATATCCGCCGCCAAATCCACAGCCACTCTTTTCACCACATGTACGGTTGAAATGAAGCTCCCACTGAACATCATTGTCGATGGTGCAAAATTTCCTACCACAAACTACCCCAAAATTTTGGGTGTAGCGTTCGATAGCCTATTTAAGTCGTCCGCGCAAGCCACCGCTATTTGCGATAAGATGAGAAGCAGGAATAAGGTCCTCAAGCCGATTGGGGGGCTGATAAAGAGACCTTGTTGACCTCTTATAAAGCAATAGATCGGTCGGTGGTAAGCTATCCGGCGCCAGTGTGGTACGCGAATGTAAGCGCAGTGAAAGAACATTTAAACCTGTCAGAATGCCGCCCTGAGAACTGCGACAGGGTGCCTCCTTATGACGCCAGTGGACCATTTACATGAGGAGGCAATGGTCTTACCCGTACATCGTCACAACCGGATGTTGTCGATGCAGTTCCTGTTTGGGTGTTATCAGGAATCATCCATGAAATAATCTTATGGATAGAATTCCCCCACCCGGGCATGTAAGGAGAGACCTACATGATCTAGAGAGAGAGGTCCAACGGTACAAAAGAGAACACCTAGATCAAGAGGCTTATCGAGCAGGAATTACCAGCATTAACACGGAAGCAGTGATCCCAGCAATGGACCAATACCACGTGAATGCAGTACTAGGAGTCCACCCACCACCTATAACAACAGCAGATCGACAGCTGCCTAGACAAACGAGAGTGGTTTTAGCCCAACTAAGATCAGGATGGTGCAGCCGTCTCAATTCGTATTGGGCCCGAATTGACAGCGCGGTACCAAACACATGCCCTGCATGTGGACTTGGACCTCACGATACGCTGCATCTCTTTAACTGCCCTGCTAAACCTACTCATCGGTCTCCGGAATCTCTTTGAACGCAGCCGTTACAGATTGCAACCTTCCTGAACCTGGAAACAGAGGAGTCAGAACCAGAATAATTTAAATACAACAAACATGTAGACAGTTGCTACAACAACAACATAACAAGTTACCCTGGCTACCTTATTAAATCTACCCTGCCGTGTTGGGAACGCTTTTAATATGGGCTTACTTTTTCCCATTGCCTACAAACTAAACCGATTACTTTCTTAAAAATTTCCCTAAAACATAAAAATCGATATTATACTTTTACCGACTAAAGCAAAATCGATTCGGAAATTCGATTTTCTTTATACGAATTGCTGTCCCACAAATAACATAAAGTTCCAGAATATGTAATTTTTAAGTAATTTGGGTTTTGTGCTAATAAAACAAGTATTTATGAAGAAAATCGAAAGTCGACTTGGTGATTTAATCAAAGATGAAAAGTCGATTAATCGATTTGTCAAAAGTCGATTTACTTATCCCTATTTCAGACGGCTACAAAACAAAATAAAAATCGCAAATTCTCAGTTTTACGGCAATTGCGACTGAAATTGCATTCTGTTCTCCATACAAAACAAAGGCGACAATGGGATCAAAAGATACCGAGCCTACCCAGCTACTCGTCTGAATCAATTTGGAATGTGGTAAGCCAATTAATCTTTGTGAAAAAACCCATTTTCTGGTGGTGCTGCTGCTGCAGCCATAAAAGCAACGAAGCAAAAAAGAAAAAAAAAACATCGGCTCGGTTGGTTAGTTGTCGTCATTGTTCTTGTACGGAAAGAAAGAAAAAAACCCTATGGAGATGAAAAGAATTCTTCTTCTCGTCTGAAATTCGTAGTAGTAATAGTAATGCGAAAACGCCTAGTGACCAGTATTGAAGAAAAAAATATGAAAACCCAAATGTGATTCGGCTCATAATTAGAAATGTAAAAAAACGACTAAACACACAACAAAAATTTGCAACAAAAACCAAGAAAAAAAAAACAAAATAATAAAAAAAGAACGAATTATGTTTTATTCCCTACGTGGGCACAATCAATATCTATCGGAGGAGCTCTATCTGTGTAAGGTGATGAAAAGTGAGTACTTGTTAACAACTGCGCATTGTCAGCGAAAAACACTAGTATTTAAACAACACACAAAAGCTGGCAGGCTGATGAAAGACACCAACAACAGAACAAACAGAAAGAATGCATGAGAAACCAACCTCCACGCTCGCTCGCGATAGCATACGATTCCACACGAGTGCCTTTTATCCGTCAGCATACACAAATTCCCATTTCCAGTGGACAGCTGTCAAGCTGTTTGGCAAACAGCTGATCACGTTTTTTGCCAGGGTGTGTGCCCAAATGACAGTTCGTTTGCAACATTTACTTTGACATTTAACCGCATTGATTTATACGATAGATGGCGTTGATGTGGAGATTTTTTTTATTTGTCAGGTTGTTTTTGATTAGTTATTGTCAGATATTTAAAAAAATATTTTATTATGAAAATTAGCCTTTTTAAAAATACATATTAATATTTATAGAATAGTCACATACATATTTTATTTAATTACAGTTATATGGACGGAATAATACAACAGCAAGAGTTAAAGCAAATACTAAGGATCACTCTTGGATGAAGTCGAGTGAAATTAGACAAGCTAGAAAAGATAGGGATAGATCCTATTCTACCTTTATTAGAAACCCAAGTGATGAACATTGGAAGGCTTATAAACGTTTAAGAAATAAAGCAAAGTCCACAATTCGGAAGAAACTTTTTCAATTTGTCAATTCATATTTTACAGATGTTAGTGGTCCACAAATGTGGAAGAAAGTTCGTCAGTTAGCTTACATTGATCGTGAAAATGTGGATATTGAAGAAAGTGATGTAAAAGCTATTGCGAATGACTTTTTCAGCAATATGAGTTCCTCTGATGTTTCCTTTGACTTCGATAGCTTGGTTGAAGATCCCGATGCTTTTTCCTTTCGATTAATTTCTGAGTACGAACTTTCAATCATTGTCTCTATTAAATCTAACGCCGGTAGTTATACCAATTAAGTTCATTAGACAAATCCGTCCTGCTATTTCCTCAGTTTTCCATACAGCCATCCCTATAAACAATTGTTGAAAATGTTATGAAGAGATTTTAATGACCTCAAAGTAGGAAATCCTGAACTAGTGGCTCCTTACCTCTGACAGGTCTGTCATTTTTCACAAACGCACTGGTACAGACGTTTACTGTAGAGAATTAGAAATATACAAATCATATAAACTTAAAAATCTTTGTTGCGTTTTTCAAGCAGAAATCCTTGCAATTACGAAAGCGGCCGAGATAGTCAAAACACTTACTGCCGATAATACGAGACCGGTGACTCTAGTGTCGATAGTCAGGCGGCCCTCAAGGCTTTGAAGTCGTGCAGTATTAACTCAAAAGCAGTTCTTGATTGCAAGTCCGCTCTGCATGATATACGACGGATAGTTAACTTATGTTGCGTTCCAGGACATAGTGACATAGAAGGGAACGAGATAGGCGACGAGCTTGCTCGAGGGGGCTTACAATCGTCCAATCTTCCGATTGAGAGATCTGTGCATCCACCCATTGGCTTTTTCATTGGCAAAATTCGCTTGTTCTACGGCGAGGTAGTCGGTAACAGATGGTCGAGAGAACCTGGTTGCAGAATCTCACATCTTGGCACATAATAAGAGAGTGATCAAAATCATTGTGGGGATCATAACAGGTCACTGCAGGATTAGATTATCAAGCATGTGTATGCTTCAAAATATGTGTACGAGTTCGGGTTTTTAACAATGGAAAAAATTAGAAATGTGTGCTTTCATTGTAAAAATATTGCGGATGCCTCTTTTTTTGGTTTTAAGTTATTGGCACGCCTCCCGATGGTCGATTATTAACAGCGCCACCACCAAGATGCCTCTTTTTTTAACACCTTTTTCTATATGAAGGAGTTGCCAGATCAAAACAAAACATGTGTTCATAACAGAGATGGATGTTTCCAAAACACTTAACTTTTTTCTGTCTATGCCGCGCTTTTTGTGCTAGGCTAAGAACTTTCCGAACTGCCCTCGTATTTAAGAAAAATATCCTTCTATCTATCTATTTGTTTCTTCTTTAGTACTATTATTATAACCAAAATGTTATTTTGTAGGGTATTTGTTTGAAATCTTCTTCACAAGACACAAGTACTCCTAAAATTATATCTTGTGTGTTGTTGGTTGAAATCTCACAACTTGGATCGTTCTGATCACACACCGACGGATTTGTCCGCATATATACATATGGATATTGATATGCCATAGAGTGGTGGATGGCGTTAATTTTTTACTTGTCGCACCTCCTACTCCTCCTCCATCTTCATATCTTTGAAATTCTACGTAAACAGAAACTTGTGTAAATTATAGAACTCAAAACGACAACCACAAAACAACAACAGCTATGAATACAAATTCAAAACAATCATCCAATTCGCAATCGGGCGAAAATCAAGATGGTGGAGTATCCAACACAACGGCGGCGGCGGCGACCACATTTAATCATCCACTGGCAAAATATCAAGGACAAAAATGGTCACAACTTTTCGACGTGGAAAAGGTACTGAAGCAGATTCGTATGGCTGAAAAAATCCACATTAAGGGCAAGGGATCGCCAAATGCCAGCGACAATAACTCCCATAACAAAAGTTCAAATAATGGAGGTGGTGGTGGCGGCAATTCACCACCTGGCAAATCACGCAAACAACTGCTGCGCCAGGTCCAAAGACTGAGTGGTACCGATATGCATTATTATGGTATTGTACCCAAACAGACGGCAATGGGCGTCGTTGTGTGCAACGTCTGCATGGGTATCTATACAAAAGTGGGTTTCAATCAACACGTTATGACCCATCATCCAACCGTTTGGGCAAGTACATCGGCCAAATTTACACCGCCAGCAAGTGAGACCAGTTTTGGCACCAATGACAATAGCCAGGATAGTATTAAGGGGGGTAATAGTGAAAGTAACTCGAATAGTGGCATTTCTGGCGTGGTGGCTGCCGAACTAACAAATTCGCCATCGGATTTATCGGGGACAATTTCAACGTGTTCAAATGCTTCGTCCAGTTCCATATCGACGACATCATCGGCAGCTGTTACGAATCATCAGACGTCGGCGGCGGCGACGACGACGCCGTCCACAACAACGACAAGTTCACGCCAGAAAAGTGGTTCACGGTCGGGGAGTAATTCTGGTGGACGTTCACGAAGTAAAAGCAAACATCATAGCTCTTCCTCAGCAGCTGCGGCATCGGCAGCAGCTGCATCAGGGTCGTCGGAAACGTCGCATACATCTTCGCGTGCCACAACTCCCGTAACATCTACACAAACACCAAGTAAAAAGAGCTCCTCCAAAAGGAGTTCCTCATCGGCTAGTTCATCATCCACTGTTGCTGCCGCCGCTGTTGTGGCTGCTTCTCCAAAAGAAAATGTTGATGTCAAACTGTTAACGGTTGCTGGAAGTCCGGCCAATAACAACAATACTAATAATAATCCTAATGCAACAACTTCGTTACCTAAATCATCTATACCCTCAGTTTCATCATCAACAACAGCAACAACTTCATTGCCAACAACTTTAGAAGCTTCACAAGCTGCCGCAGCCTCCTCCAGTAATCGAAATGTTGCTCTTTTTGGTTCATCATCTTCTTCATCATCCTCCTCCTCTTCTTCTTCGTCGTCGTCCTCTTCCTCCTCCTCATCTTCTTCGTCATCATCCTCATCGAATTCTTCGTATTCATTGCCACCGACACCGAAAATGATGACAGCCAATCTCCAAGATAATGGAACACCACCATCCGGTGTATTGGCTAGTATTGCCGAAGCCTCACCCCCGGCATCATTATCGCCCAAGGTTTTAGAAACCTCCAAGGATACGAAACAACAATTTGATAAGAAAAAGGTAGGATATTCTGATGACAACATTGGCCAATGTGGTTATTTGTTTACAATTCGATATTTTTCTTTTTTGAAATTACAGGTGAAAAGTCCCGCCACATTTAATCTCAGTGAGGCTGGTGGTGGTATGATGGTGGAAGCGGCGGCAAATGATAGCTCTAAACCGATGGCAATGATGCAGCAAAGTGGGACCGGTGGCGGCGGCCAGCTCCAGCAATATGAAGCTCAAATTAGTGAACTAAATCAGGCGGTATCTTCAATTACCAGCTGTGCTGCTGGTGGTGGAGTATCGACATCGACGGCCATACATCAATCCACAGATGTTGCTGCTTCGGAGAATAAGATAAATGGTGGTGGTGGAACGCTAAACCAATCTCCCCTGGATGCCAACAATATGACAATTAAATTGGAGACCCCCAATGGTAGTAGTGCCGGTATGGGCAACAACACCTCGGATGAATGTCAACAACTAATGGGTGGCATTACAGGCCAGCCACAACATCCATCCTCCTCTGTAGCAACACAACACTCGTCGGCAGCAGCAGCCCAACAGGAAATTGTCATGCAACAAACTGCAATGAACACCTCCGATGATGGTCAAATGGTCCACAACTCCTCCGATGATAGTGCCATGCTTAATCATGTATTGGAATCAATGCTTGATTGTAAACTAATAAACGAAATTCTAAATGCCGAAACAGAAACTGAAATTAATTTTGAGAATGTTTTAAATGAGGCAAATGCTGCTGCCGCCGGTAATGGTACGGCGGCGGTGGGGGCTCAAGGCCAAATGATACTGCAGCAGCAGCAACAGCAGCAGGCTGTTTATATGGAACAGCCATTAACGAAGCGTATGCGCTATGATGATGCCTCCACTGATCTCAATCAACAGCATCAGCAAATGTCAGCTACAGTGGTTACGGGCCAAGAAATTAACGATTTTTCTGTATTTCCCCAGCAGCAGCAACAACAACACCTGCATCAACATCCAAATCCAACACAATTTAATCATCAATATGATGCCAATGTAATGGTGGGTCCAGGTGGGAATACCATGACTTTGGATGCTGGCCAGTATCAGCAAACCACTATTGATCCCATGCAATTGCAATTGTTATACCAGCAGCAGCAGCAACAACAGCAACAATCTCTAGACGCATCAGGTGGCTATGTAACGGCCGGTGGTTCTATGATAAATACCCTCAATATTACAACAGTTCCTCAACACCCGCAAATGTATGAGCAGCACAATGGCGGCCCCAACACCACCACCATGGTGGATACTAAACAAATATTGGAATTATGTTCAAATACTGCTGGTCAACAACAGGCAACCACTGATTTGGTCAAAACTGCTGGCGGAGATTTTGTAAATCTAGCCGACGAGGTGGATGTTAGCCAGCAATTTCAATTATTTAATGTTCCTTCGTTGACGGATGATATGGATGTGACAGCAACAACGACAGCTGCTGCGGTTGTTAATCCTCAGCAGGTGACGACACATCATATTGTGGAACGGCAATATGTTATGCCTGGTGGCGGTGGTGTTCAGGGCATCCAGGGCGATGAAGAGCAGTTGATTTATGCCATAACAACAACAAATAATAATGGTGGTGTGGTAGGTGCTGCAGATATGAGCCAACAGCAGCAACAACAAGTGTTGGCGGAATTTTTAAATCAGGCTGCCAACAGCTATGAGCAGCAGCAGCAGTTACAGCAACAACAGGCTACTGCTACCCTAATTTTACAAGAACAACAACACAACACCAATGGCTTTAATAATAACATAAACAAAACGTCCGAAATGTTATTCGATGACCTCTTGGAATTTGATTACAATTTAATTGAGACCGTTAAATCTCTTGGCAGTAGTAGTTCCAGCTCCTCCTCCACCTCCTCCTCATCGTCTACCATTAAAAATGAAAACCTTAAAAATGAACGAGACGGCGGTCAAACGTCCTCGTCGTCGTTGTTGCGTTATCATCATCATCACCACAACAATGAAGACTTCTATTATAATGTGTTCTTTTATGCGGGTATACCCAGACCTATGGCCATTAATAGCTTTGGTCTAATTAAGCTACCTCAGGATATGGCCACGACATTTCGTAAACATTTACTAACCACACGTAAGGCCAATAATAATAGTCTAATGGCAGTATTGGGCGGGGCAGCAGGGGGTGGTGTCTTGCTAAATGGTACAGCAGGAGCCGTAACAACAGCCGCTGCTGCTGCTGCACGTTTTGCTGCCAACAAACAACAGCAACAACAACAAGTTCCTGGATTTTTTGCCAACAATACTCAATCTAACGCCTCCAATAGCTCTAATCATCTGCAGCAAATAGCAAATAGTAATAAACAAAATACAAATTCAACATCATCAGCTGCCTCAGCAGTAGCAGCCTCTTCATCATCCTCCTCCAACTCAACAACATCAGGAAGTTTGAAAAATAAATCTTTAAATAATCGCCTGACTAACTCAGCCACTGCGTCTGGTGTTTGTCCCTATAATGCCAAGACCATAATTGTTAGCAGTTCGGCGGCAGCCATTAGTTCTGAAAGAAATTTGAAATTTATTAAACGTAGTCTCATTGCAAGGGTTCATGATTTCAAAACATCATCATCATCCCAACAACAACAATATACAGTGAAAAAATTGACTGATATACTTAATGGCAAAAAGCCAACAAGTAGTAGTAGCAGCAACAGCAACAACTCATCATCATCCTCTGCTTCTTCTAATGCCGCGGGCTCCTCTGTAAGTTGTAATGATACAACAACAAATCCTAATTTAGATATTAATTCTGAGGTGGCTGCAGAGAAACAGGCTCGCCTAAATCGTGTCAGTCGTTTCTATGAACGTAGACGTAAATTATTGAATATGACACAAAAGCAACAACAACACCACCAGCAGCATCAACAACAAAAGAATAATAGACATGCTCCTTATCAGATAGTTGCATAGATTTGAAAAAAAAGTTGAAGAAAAAAACTATAAAAGCAAATTAAAGGAACTTTTTTGTCATCTCTAACTACTCCCAACTCTCTTCTTCTTCTCTATTTTAAATTAATACATTTTTTGTTATGCTTATGACAAGTTGATTTTATTTGTTTTTTGCTAAATATTATTAAATACTGGAACATCTTTTCTTTTAGTAAAATATAAACAACAACAACAACTAAAGAAAACAAAATATTTGAAATATAAAGAAAAAACCAACGTTACGTTAAAATTAATGAAATTAAATTTTTTTCTTTTTGAAAAATTAAAAAAATATATATTTAAAATTCATTTTTTCTCAATTCCAGCGTTCAATAATATACAAACTATGAAATAACAGATCATTTTTAAATACAAACGGAACTCCCTTCTTTCACTTACACTATCTGCCTTAATACAAAAAAATACTGATTATTTCTAATTTAACAACAAATATGAAAAATAATAAAATAACTATTTATCATTTATTGTATACAATATAATTTAAAATATGAAAGACTACAAGTCTTCTTTTTTTCTATTTTAAATAAGCGGATATATAATTGAGTTGTCTTTTTTTAATTACACCCTTTTATTTTTGCCAAGCTCCATCGTGTGCGGGTGGTTTAATTTATATATTTTTTTATTTAGGAATGTACACAATTTGTATTGTACCATTAACAATAATTTTGTCTTATAAACAAACAAAAAACAACAACAAATGTTTTTATTTAGTTTAATGAAAGAAAGAAAAAAGAAATTAAAAAAAAAACAAATTAATTTATAAGATTTAATTTTTTTAAGTATAATTTCATTTTAAGTATAATTTCATAATTTCATTCATATAAAATGAACTTTTTATTTAAATATTGTATTATAATAAAGTATAATTATATTATATTTTATATTAATTATTATAAATCATAAATCCATATATTATTATTATTGTTATGATCATCTATCTCTCTCAAGTATGTTTTAAGTTTCCTTCCTATAAATATCTATACCTTTTTTTGTATAATATTTGGATCATATTTATTGATCGGAATCTATTGTGCGCATATATATGCATTATTTATATAAATATTAAAAACAACAAAAACAACTACGAAACACAACAACAACAAATTCATAATAAACGAAAACAACAAATTTATTCTTTGTGTTCAAAAAATATATATACATATATTGGTCTATTGTTTATTTTGAAAATCATGAACAATTTCTTCTATCTAAAAATCAGCCTCAACTCAGCCCTGAGAACGACGTTTCAAAAATCAAGAAGTTTCTATCCACGTCCCACACCCAACCCGAAACTATTGTAGACGGTGAGGGTAAAAGGATAGAAACAATCGAGGAAACACTAAGGTTCCTAATGAATGCTCACTTCCCATCAACAATGAACGATGTCATGGCACCATTGAAAGCGACAGGACGGGATAACGTCTTAATCATGGGCAATATTTTATATACATCTAATAGACACCGAAATAAAATATGAAGTTGCAACTTTAAGACTTAAAGCAATGGACGAGTGGATAGACACCGGACGAAACATACCACACACAAACACATTACAGGCAACTGCTGAGTCAACAATCAATACCTTTGATTCATGCGGTCTGAAACGAGAGTATTAACACGGTGCGAAACTATAATACCAGATAGAGAACAATGGAATAGTGGAACACTAGTTCAGATGCCGCCTGGTAACTGTTGCTCTCGACTAGGAGGAAAAAATGGATTTGGACTTTTTATCGAAGAACCAGGTACCGAAATTTCTCTTCGCCTTACAGATCACAGCACGATGTTACAGGCGGATGTTCAAACTATAACAGAGTGTCTTAACTGGTTAAATTCAAACCAAGGGCAAAATAAATAAATATTATTACGGATAGCAAACGTCCTATATAGGCAATATCTTCCAAAACTGTATTGGAATCTATAAAAACCATTAATGGTTTATCACAGCAAGGACCTTTACGAATTATATGGGTAACGAATCACCAAGGAATCATATGCAACGATATAGCAAATCAACTAGCTAAGAGTGCTACTTTACTAACACAATAAATGTGAATACCGCCAAATGCTTTAACGAAACACGCCAAGAAATGACGAAATGGGCAATGGAGACCCACAAAACCCTTTGGGAAAATGAGGGAAAAGGAATGATCACCAAAATCTTATGGCGTGACGCAAGTGAAGACAAAACTAAGCAAATCCTAAAGCTAAACATAAAAGTAATAAGTCGACTGACGGGTATTCTGACGTGATACCTCAGCCTGAAGGCACATCAAGATTGGATGCGAATATAGCAACATGTGCAGAGCGAGTGGGGAAGACAGTGCAACGCTGGAACATTTCCTGTGCCATTGCCCAGCATTTACTTGCCCTCGGAAACAATTCTTGGGAAATGACACTCTTTACGGACTAACCGATCTGAGAGGGTGTGAATGGAGAAGACTGAAGGAGTTCTCAAAAAACACGGAATGCCTAGATTCATAGGGGAATCAAACCCAAATGTTTTTTATCTAAACTTTCACTAATTCTAACATTCTCCGCATTCTAGAGTGCACAAAAGGCCTCAGTTGGCTTATGTGTATGTCCTTCTCATGTTGGACATATGGTGATATCATCCACCCCTCTTTTCAACCTAACCTAAGCCATGAAAAAGCTAGTGACAAGCATTGAATCCTTAAGCGAGATAATCAAACTCAAGCTGGTGAGGAAAAGAGACATTCCTCAACGTTCTTCGTCAGAAGTTGTTGCAGCGAGTTCGCCACAGAACGCCTGCCCAAAGTATTTGATCTGTAGAAAACGACACTGCTGGTGAATAAGTGGGATGACTTCCACAAGGAAGAGACTGGGGAAGTCACTGTATTAGATGTGTTCGAAGTCTTCAATTAGATGTTCCCTAATGACCTTGTGAGCGTAGTCAGGTACGTATTTACAACCTTTAGGTGTTTCTTAAACAGAAGAAATTCGTGACCTCAGTTTTATTGGGGATTTGGCATTAGCGGATTGTCCTCCGATACGCTTTCTTGAAATTTTTAAGTTTTAAAATTCATTATTGGAAGACGCAATGTGGGACTTGGTAAATAATTCTAATAATATTTGAAACGTCCAAATAACAACCTGGCGCCCAATCATTAACCAGGGTTCGAATGCAGTAGTAAATTATTAAACACTGATGTGTATGAGACAACATTTAACATTCGTGTTAGGGAGTCATCCTTCAGGGTGGGAGTACTATGATTACTGAAATGTGTGATACCATATAAAACCTCTGTGTTGGCCATCCTTCAAGGTAGGAAGACTAGGAATACTGGTTAATTTAGAAGCGCCAATATTCGCCTCAGCCGTCCAAGGTTCAGTACCACTCTATAATTTCCTTTACTGTTGGGTTTCTCACTATCGCAATATATGGACCCGCGTCCGATAGCTATGCTTCCGACAGAAAAATTTGAATATTAATTATTATTACTCAACCATGTTTATGTGGGTGTGCCCATAAAATCATGAAATTCTTGCATCATCAGAAATAGAACAATTATTTCATTTGAATACTCGAATTTAAATTCAAAATCCAGTATCCAAGCCCATTTTCCCAACGTCTAATAAATCAAGTCATCTTCTTCTTTTTCTTAACGTTAAGACTTGCGTAGTGAATGGTTAACAGACTTACACAACTAGTTCACATTCTTTCCCTTAATGTGAATACTTTCATTGAACTAGTTGTACGGCAAAAATAAACAAAAACAATTCATAAGAAATCTCATCTATATGTCGTGTACATGGAATTCATAGTTAAACCCTAGTTTCATAGCAGAAAAATATGTCCACACCATTTCAAGGACTTCCAAAATGTATTATACTTATAATTGTTTGCATAACAATGGTGCAATGCACCATTACACCCGGCAAAAAATCACAGCCTAAACCCAAAACCGGTCCGAGGGATGAAAGTGTTTTCGAGTTGGATTTAATACAACCCGAACCCACCTCCAAAGAGATACTACTTAATTGTGGAGCATATTTCCGGGATACCAGTTTAAAGAATTTCAATGGAACTGTTTTGGGGTTTGTGACACCGGTAGGTCCATACACAAATACATTTTTGTTTTCAATTTAATTTTAAAATAAATCGAATGGAATTTTCCAGTGGAATTCCCATGGTTATGATGTTGCAAAAATATTTGCACCCAAATTGGATATCATATCTCCTGTGTGGTTCCAAATAGTCAAACAGGCTGGGAATTATGTGATCCAAGGTAAACATGATATTGATAGCCGTTGGATAAAATCAGTCAAGGATAAGTCACGAAGTGGAGCGGCCAGCAGAACAACAGAATGTGAGTAGGCCTGTGCAAAAAAATTATAATTAATATAAGAAAATATTTGTTAATTCTTTTAGTTTTTCCCCGTATACTTTTCGAGAACTTCCGCAATGAAGACTACACCAAATTGTTGTCATCGGAAAAGGAAAAAATTAAATTAGCCGAAGTCATAATAAGCTTGTGTATTGATCACGGTTTCGATGGTGTAGTTCTTGAGTATTGGCTACAATTGGCTGGACGTGTTAATGAGCAATTTCTTATCAAGCTTGCCATTGATCTTAGCAACGAATTAAAGGCTAGAGATCTGAAATTAATTTTGGTAATACCACCCTATCGACAACAAACTGCAAATATATTTACCCATCAACATTTTGATCAGTTGTATAAACATATTTATAAATTTTCTCTAATGACATATGATTTTTCAAATGTCCAAAGACCGGGTGCTAATTCACCGTTATATTGGATTAGACGTTCTATTGAACATATAACACCAACAGCGAAAGGTGTAGACATCGCAGAGAAACGTATGAAAATCTTAATGGGCATGAATATGTATGGCAATGATTATACACCCGATGGTGGTGGTCCTATTGTGGCTGGGGAATATTTGTCATTGCTCAAACATCTAAAGAAACGTTTGACATATGACGAACGGGATGTGGAGAATTTCTTTGAAGTGAAGTGAGCAAAGAAAACTATTTTTTTTTTTTTTAATTTGTACATGTTTAAAAATATGTGTGTTTTTCAGGACAAGTAGTGGCCGCCATTATGTGTTTTATCCCACCCTCTACTCTATAAACGAACGCCTTAAGCTAGCTCAGGAATTAGGTACTGGTATATCTATATGGGAACTTGGGCAAGGTTTAGACTATTTTTATGATCTATTTTAAAGAAATTTAGATGAAAAGATAGAAATCGAGAAGCAGACAAGGCTTCATTTCCTATATACAATTGATGTTTATTATAAGGCTGTAGATGATATAATTTATGTGCACAAATATACATGACAAACGGGCAAGACATTCCAAGAATATTCCTGACCCCATATTCCAGAACCAAATATTCCTATGAATTTTCAATTAAAATTCTCATATTTTAAAATCACGTCTGCTTTTTTTATAGTATTGTAAAGGCTGTTTGTTAACGGTTAAAGCTTGTCGTCATTTGCTCAAAATAAAAATAATTGATTAAATGTGAAATAATTTTGTATTAATTTTTTTATTTAATATATATAAGAATATCTTATAAAAATTAACATAATTTCCTGTGTGAAAAGAAATATAACCCACATGCTAATATGCTTCCAATTGCTCCAACGGCAACCATTTGGAACTCTCCAAAGCATCATATAAATTACGATCTGAATCGAGTGCTTCACGATTCATTTTATCAATATCCAATGTGAATTTATGTTCAACCAAGGCATAGCTATCATCCTCTTCATCGGCCGCACCATTGGCAGCGGCGACGGCATTTTGTTGTTCATATTGGGCATTACGTTGGGCACTCCAGGCCTCAGCATGTTGGGCCAATGTTTGGGTATTTGTATGCGATTGTACCATCGATTGTTGATAATATGCACTTGTGGGGTCGGTGGCTGCCGCACTAGCATCATAATAATTTTGCCAGGCATTGTAACCTGAAATTATACAAAAATTACTATTTTAGCATAGATCATTTCATTCATGACGCCCATCATACCCTGCCAATATGTTGAACTTGGATCATAATATTGTGTATAATCTGAGCTAGCCGTTGCACTGCTGGTTGTTGTTGGTCCCGCACCGCCATAGCCATAATTACTATTCGAAGTACCCAAAGCTGCACCCAATTCACCCTTTGGCTTGGGTACAGCATTACAAATTTTCAATGGTTTACTACCCAAACCAATATAACCATTCATTTCATACAGCGCCGATTGCTGTTCATCTTCAATGCCAAATCGCACAAAACCATAACCTTTGGAAAATCCCGAACTATCTATAATCACCTTAGCCGTTTTAATCGATGTATATTTTGATGAGAATGCCTTATATAGCTGATAATCATCAACATCGGAACTGAGATCACCAACCCAAACACTAAACTCCTTCTCGTTACCAGGCATTTTATATGAATTGCTGGCACTGTTCAGTCGGAAACGTACAATGGGATTTGTACCCGGAATGGGTTTACCATTTAATTTATGCATTGCATCCATGGCTTTTTCATCGGTGGCAAAATTAACAAAACAATAACCAGCAGGTTCTCCCGTATATTTGTTACGCATCAAACGCACGGTCGTTGGATCTTCACCCATTTTTCGAAACGCAGCTATGACGAAATTTTCCGTCATATATGGTTCCAACTGAAAAATAGACATAATGAAAAATTACATTTTAAATTGCAAAATCGTATGAATTACTTACGCTGCCCATCCATAATTGGCAATGTACTGAAGATGACATTATTTTGGTATGTGTTTCTTTAAATATATGAAATAATTTTTATTTTTCCAAAGAGCAGCAGAATTGTAAACAAATGTGTTTCTTCTTCTTCTTCTTCCAACATATGTTACCATATGTCAATTCCACCATAATGGGGTAGAATTTAAAGTGACATGAGACACGAAGTCTATGTTGCCACTTTCACGGGTATAATTTTATTTCTGGGGTATTTTTGTAGATTAGATTACAAATGTGTTTCCTAGAGTTGGGTAGTTCCGGAACGAACTAGTTCATTGGAACTATTCCGAGAAAGGAACGAACGGAACTAGTTCCAGTTCTTTAATTAACACTAGATTGCCGAGAGCAGTCATTTTGACGGTTTTTAAATTTCAAGTACAAAAACAATTGTGTATATTATGACTCAGCTTTTTAAAATTTGGTGACTTTTTCTACCACATAGAACTACGTTTATTAATCATAGTAGCTGCTTCCTCCCCTCTTTCATTCCCCGTATTCACATGTGCTATACCTAAATAGCCTAAAAGCGGTCACGAATCAGATGGAAAGACCAAGTAGAAAACAACATCTTGGAACGTGGTCTTCCAAATTGGTGGATTTGCGCACAAGACCGACGCGCTTGGAAATCTTTTTTAAGCTCGGCTTATGGAACAACCGTTCTGTAACAAGCCAGCTAAGAAGAAGAAGAAGGTCATTTTGACCTTTTTGAAATATTAAATAATCAAACTACTTTTATTACTGTATAAAGTAAATTTCTTATATGACCAGATCGGTACAACAACATCGAAACCCGTTTGCTACTCTAGAAACACATACGAACACACAAATCGGGAAAAATTAAATTTATATTTCCAGTCGATTTCACTCTTAGAGTAAAGTCTTCCTCTTTTTTCGAACGTTTTGTCCGCGCTCTTATTTTTCAAAAGGGGAAACCCGAGAGCCCTACCACCGAAAACAAATACAGCCTTATTCGTTTTGTACAGCTGTCGCTGGGTTGACAATCCCTGGCCGAGTCGAACTCGGGTCGTTCCGGAGCGTAGATCCGATTGTCGTGGGAACGACAACTCCAACTCCGTGCCGAAAGCCCCGCTGACGACAGAATTCCGCAGCTTAGCGCTGAGATAGATGCTCTAGTCCTTGAGCACAGGCGCTCTAAATGGTTAGAACACCTTAACCACTGCAACATTAATTCCAAGCAGCTATGGTCCACAATTAAGAGTCTATCTGGTTCCAAAAGAAATAAAAATCTCCCTGCTATTTCCTTCGATAACATTCAACATTCCGATGCCAAAAAATGTGCAATGCAGTTCTGCCGCCAATTCATTGAGCATCCATCTTCGCAGAACAGGACCAAGCGAGCAGTTATCCGGAGATCCAAGAATCTTAAAAGAGACTTGCAGCCACTATCATTTACATCCAGCGAGGTAGAGGCAATTATCTCCAAATCCAAACCATCCAAAGCCCTTGGTCCAGACGGCATATCCATGTTCATGTTAAAGAAGCTTGGAGCAATAGGGCTGGGCTATCTGACCAAAGTCCTCGAGTTATCGATGTCACAGTTGGTAATTCCTGACATTTGGAAAGTTGCCCGGATTATTCCAATCCTAAAACCTGATAAATCCGCTACTAATGGGGAATCCTACCGCCCGATTTCTCTGCTGTCGCCAGTAGCCAAGGTTTTAGAGTCTCTATTGCTTCCGTCCCTGAAACAGCATTTCGTTCTTGCTCCCCACCAACACGGTTTCAGGGAATCATATAGCACAACAACGGCTTTGCAAGAAATTACTTCCAAGATTGCGAATGGCCTTAATCAGCGACGACCACCTGAACGGACCATTGTGGCAGCTCTAGATCTGTCCAAGGCGTTTGATACGGTCGATCATTCCGAGCTGATTTCCGATATCACAAATTCCACCCTTCCGTGTGATATCAAACGTTGGCTTGCCAACTACCTTAATGGACGGCAGGCCTTCGTTGAGTTCCGTGGCCAAAAATCCAAATATCGCAAGATCAAAATGGGAGTACCGCAAGGCGGTGTCCTTTCTCCCATTTTGTTCAACATGTATCTTGCGAAACTCCCCATTCCTCCACCAGATGTTTCAGTGGTGTCGTACGCCGATGACTGTACGATTATTTCGTCCGGCGTTAACATTGACGACGTAAGTGCAAGAATTTCCAGCTATCTAGCCACCATCACCAACTTCTTCCGGGAGCGCAATCTAAAATTATCCACTGCAAAGTCTACCGTGTCACTTTTCACTTCCTGGACGCGAGAAGTCAATCTAGAACTTGACATTTCCGTTGAAGGTAGGCGCATCCCCACCGTCCATAATCCGAAAATCCTTGGGGTGGTCTTCGATAGCCTCCTTCATTTCTCCTCGCATTCCAATTACATCAACCAGAAGGTGAAAGCTAGGAATAAAGTTCTGAAAGCTTTGGCTGGCACCTCCTGGGGCAAGGATAAAGAAACGCTGGTAACGACTTATAAGGCTATAGGTCGTTCCATCCTGAATTATGCTGCCCCAGTCTGGACTTCTTTTCTTAGCGACACACAATGGAGATCATTGCAAACTTCCCAAAATAATGCACTCCGAATTGCAACCGGGTGTGTCCAGATGACGAGCGTCGATCACCTCCATGAGGAGACCAGGATGCTGTCAGTCAAGCAACATAATGTGTTGTTGACTAGACAGTTCCTGCTGGCATGCTATCTGCCGTGTCATCCTAACCATCACACTGTGATGGCAGATCCACCTCCGCGACACATCCGCCAGGACTTCAGGCGCTATCGTGATGACATCCAAGACGTCATTCCATCGGACGTCAACAGATTGTCGATAGCGAATGCGATGAAATCCGTGCATCAACTGGCGGTCTCCGATGCCATAAATGGCTACAGATGCAATAAAGTCCTACAACAACATCCTCCTGCAATTTCGGAAAGTGAGAGGCTTCTCCCTAGGCAAACCCGTTCAATTCTGGCACAACTAAGGTCCGGATACAGCAATGTACTCAACTCGTATCGAGAGCGCATTGTCCCCGGAACCCTAAACAGGTGTCCCTCCTGCCAGCAAAGCCCTCACGACACACACCATTTATTCAATTGTCCGTCCGAGCCTACGAGTCTACTGCCCATAGACTTATGGCTAAAGCCATTAGAGGTGGCACAATTTCTCCGGCTACCCTCTTCAAATCCGAATTCCTAATTAATTAATTAATATATTTTCCTTTTCCTTCTTCCGTTTTCTTCTATCACATTTTTCAGGAAAGAACTTTCGTCAACAGCCAACCTGTTACAACAACAACAACAGCCTTATTCTGGATATTCGCTGGGAGATATCTCGCATATAAAAAATTTTTCGCTTTCACATTCTCGCCTTATTCTGAATGAATAGGGAGACGCAAAAAATGCGAGATGCAGATTCGAGTTTTCGAAAATGGTGGTTGAAAAAAAGATTCGTGTTGCCATATCGTAAATTAAGTTGCGCTGTGTGTGGCCATATTGTAATTTAAGTTGCAATGTGTGTTGCCCCATTGTAATTTAATTGTGTAATATTTTTCAATATATTATTTATTGATTTTTGTTATTAAAAATTGTTACTTTTTATTGTTATTTAAACTTTATAGCAATACAAATGCGAAATATCAAGAATCCGCTGTATAAATGCTTTGTAATTAAAAGAAAATAAATTAAAGTTTGAAAATATGGCAACCTACAATATGGCATGTGAAACAGCTGTTCATTGTTTTGATGCAATTTGTTGCAACAACTACAATAGATTACAAATAAAAGAACATTTTTTTATGATGGCAAAAACACAACGAATAATAGGAAGAAATCTGCGATTTAATTAATTAATTCGCAGTTTATTATTTCACTACATAATTGTGTGCCTTTTTATTTAATTTTGATATTTTATCTCCCCAAATTCTTAAAGTGGTCAGTTATGTTATGATTTGCTGCTACTCCTTTATTTGTTCCTTCAAATCATGCACACGATAATTTTGAAAAAAAAAAATATTTTTTGTTCTTTCATAATTTTTATATCAGTTTTTCACTCTTAAGCGGCTCATCAGGCAAATTTGGGTTTTCCATAATTTTTAAAATGTTTTTCTTGAGAGACAGATCCTCACACAAATGTCTGTATTTCGCCTCCAAAATGCATCAAACTCGACTTAAATATTCCTTATTACCTTCATACATTCTTTGGCAATACTTGGTTCAGCATGCATCGTTATCAATAGGATTTCCAATGGCATTTTATTGGCTGTTTTCCAGTTAAAAATGTGCTTACTATCATTTATAATATTCTAAATCGTCATAGAATAAGTATTGAGTAAATATTTTTCATAAAAATAGTTATTACTTATGTTTTTGTAGTCAACTCCCCTTAAATTTATTAGCGAAAAATTTCGCACAAAATTTCATCTCATCTGTAATTCAGAATACCTAATTTTTCGCCAAAGCGGATTTTTTCGCTTTCGAACTTCATTCAGAATAAGGCGAAAGCGAGAATGCGAAAAAATTCACTGGAAAATGTTGTTCAGAATAAGGCGAAGGGAAAGAGCGAGTAAATTCACATGGAATTGACATCTAGAATAAGGCTGATAATAACAACGTTTTGTATGATTGTAAATAATGTAACAAATATTAAAAAAATAGTTTAAAAAAATTTCTTTACACAATAAAAAATTTTTCAGAATGAAGTCATTTTGACCGATTTTAGGCAATATAGGTATATACAAAATTCCCGTCTTTCTAGTGTTAATATAATTCCTTTCTCTGATCCAGTTCCTTTTTTGAACTATTTGAAGCAAAGGAACTGTATGGAGCAAAGGAACTATAAAGAGCAAAGGAACTATATGGAGCAAAGGAACTATTTGGAGCATAGGAACTATAAAGAGCAAAGGAACTATATGGAGCAAAGGAACTATATATGGAAAAACGAAAAAAAATAATAAAAGAGAGAGAGAGAGAGAGATTCAAAAGAACAGTGGGAAGCCTCCAAGACTCCAGCCTTCATAAAATTCGCTTGTTAATCGTCGTTCTGCCAAGACTCAAGCGACGTCGTACGCAAACCTTCGCCAACAAATGGTTTGTTCCAGTACTTTTTATACCCTCCACCATAGTATGGAGGGTATATTAATTTTGTCATTCCGTTTGTAACTCATCGAAATATTCATTTCCGACCCTATAAAGTATATATATTCTTGATCAGGATAAAATTCTAAGACGATCTAGCCATGTCCGTCCGGCTGTTGTAATCACGCTATCTTCTGAAGGAATTGAGATAGGGTGCTGAAATTTTGCATAGGGTTGTCTTTTGTCTGCAGGCAGGTCAAGTTCGAAGTATCCCATCGGTCCACGTTTAGGCATAGCTCCCATATAAGGGTACCCCCCAATTTTCGGTATTTTGGGGTTCTTGAGCGCGTTTTTCAAGCGAATTTGTAGTAAATGTATCCACAAAAAATTATAAATATAGGTCCACTTTTTCTTGCAGCCCCCATATAACGGTACATCCTAATTTTCAGTATTTTTTTGGGTTTTTATCGTATTTTTCACCGAATTGGCTGTAATTTAGTATTTTGAGTTCTTAGCAGGTACCAAATCTCTCCACAAAAAATTTAAATATAGGTCAATTTTTTCGGATATCCCCCATATAAGGGTACCCCCCAATTTCGGTATTTTGGGGTTCTTGAGCGCGCTTTTCAGCCGAATTCGCTGCAATTTTGTACATTGGGTTCATATTGCGTACCAAATATCTCTACTAAAAAATATAAATATCGGTCCACTTTTTCATTTCAAATACCTGTCAGTATACCTGTGGTGGAGGGTATCCAAAGTTCGGCCCGGCCGAACTTAACGCTTTTTCACTTGTTTAATAGTAAAGCTAGTAAAAGGGAAACATTTCAAGTCTCAGAGTACAAAATAATTTGAAAAATTCGGGAACGCAAATCTAGTAAATATGCCAAAATTAGATGGCAATACTTCAAAATCAACATAACAAAAAGTTTACAAAGAGAAAGCCATTTTGTTTTGTGCTCTCTTAAATTTGATTCAATGCTTTACCAGTTTTATGGGTTCAGGAACGGTTTTCGAGTAAAAAGTTGCAAAACTTGTAAAATTAGTAGATTCTTTTAGGTTTTGGAACGGAGCTAAAATAAAAACGACGACTGAAAAAATTGAAAAACGTTCCACCTGCTAACGAATGGGAGGAGAAGACAAAATGGCCGATAAGGATGAACTCAAAATGGTATAACCGAAAGTTTACGAGTGAGGTGGGATAGAGACTAAAGTGGGCCACACACCTCAAACATGTGCGTTAGATCGGTGTGAAGCTCCTAGCCCACACACGTCAAACGGATCCATTAAACTTCATTTCATATTAATTTTTGAAGCGTAAAGATGGACCGCGATAGTGATGACGGAAAAAGACGAAATATTTTTATTTAATATAAATGTATTAAATACTTTTATTTTATTCCGGGAAAAAACATTTTTATTTGCCACACAGTAGAATATGTGTAAAAACATCAAAAAATCTTCCAAATACATATGTATTGCATTTGTCCGCTGATCCGCACTCCACGAAATTTCTCAACAAATGAGAAAATATCCACGCACCAGGCCACAGACGTCAAACATGTGCGCGTCGCACAACGAAAAATTAAAAAATTTTAATTTCTTTCGATCGGTGTGCGCACCGGGAAATCGGTGTGAACACCGTACCACACACGTCAAACATTGCTTCGATTCACACCGATCGAACGCACATGTTTGACGTGTGTGGGCCACTTAAATGGAAACCGTGTTGTTTACGAATGAGGTTTAGGCAAATTATGATTAGGGATAAGTAAATCGACTTTCGATTAATCGACTTTTTGTATTGAAAAGTCTAATGCCATGTACAGACGAGCGTTGTTCCCTCTCTCATTCGTGGTTCGACTCTTAATTATGAAGTAATTACATAGTTCAAAGGAACTACATTAAGGAACTAGTTCCTTTTTAAAAAAGAAACGAGAATGATCGATCCGCTACGTGAACTAGATTGCCCGATTGCCCAACTCTAGTGTTTCCTTCTCGATAGTGATGACAATACTCGTTGCTATTGATGTTATCGATAACTTTGAAAGAAATCGTTGGCGTCACATATGTTCTGTTCCCGTACTGCAAGAATCTACTCGATTTTACTATTTTCTTCGATATCATAAAGGCAATTCGTTTTGTGAAACGAAATAAAAAAATATTTTGGAAACCGAATTGTCTTGTATAGACGCATGGAGCAAGTTCAAAAGAGAACGATAAAAATTGCCGCAAGTAAACTCGCCTAATATAAATCAGGACTAAAACTTTGTCAACATTGGCATCTACAAGTACATTTAAAGCGGTGTACACACTATAAGTGTGGACTGTCAGTACTAACCTTTAACATCACACTAGCCCTTTGGGGTGACAGCGTTTTTATCGATTACTGACTGTCCAATAATAATGAATATTTTTGTGGTTGCCTGATGAATTGCAAACATGACAGACCAACCTATAAAACAAGCTAAATTTGGGCAATACTGACATTCAAAAATGCTACTGTGTACGCTTTAGATCAGCTAACTATCCGATTAACTGTCAATTCAATGTTGCCGACAATAGAAATATTACTAGATAAAATTTGGATATCAGCTGATTCTCAAAGTTGCTGTCAAAAACCATTTTTGACTTGAGAAAATACAACTGGAAAAAAACAATGGGTCAGTCAGAAGCGAAGTCATCGTCTTATTGTGTGAAGGTTGCGGACCTTCTGATGAGCGGATGCGCTTCACCGATTTGCCCTGCGGGGCGGCATTTGCTCTCCCAGGAGACGATGACTCCTTTCCGAACTTGCCCTTCTTCTTATTCCTGCCACTGGCGGATCCACTTCAAGCTTTAACACCAACCGCTTCACCTTTGTCGCTTGGGTCACCCTTATGGATGACAGTTTGTGTCGGGATGTTTTCAGTAGCCTTTGCCTTCTGACTCGGGTTAGGTTTCGAGCAAGGCTTCGGATCAAGAGTTGGCTTCGCACCCTTGTCAGAGACAGTGGACTTCGCCGATTCCACTGCTTCACTCGATTTAGAGGTCTCCTTGGAGATTTTTATTCGAACAGTTGAATTCGGGAGAGAGAGATCCCTTCCATCTGAATTTCACGATGGGGAGCGTGCGGATAGATTCTTTCGATCTTCCTTACGAATCTCATCTTGTCTTTGTCTTTCAAATTGATGCGGATGTAACAGATACAGCTGCAGGTGCCAAAGCATCCACACCTAGCCGGATCACAATCGCTTGATCACGACGACACGTGGCTTTTGATCTCATCAACAATTGCCGCCGGTACTGGTTTATTAACTCCATGCACCGTAACTTTATTCCTTTTACTCTTTTTTCCCATCGTTATTTATTAATTTAAGGGCACTACCCCGATCCATTTTGGTCCACGGGGTATCCGAAGATCTCCAAGATTTCCACGAAGTGCAGAGAAAAGTTGTCGTAGGTCAATTTCACCCTGCACATCATGGAGACCCCTTCCGCCACCCGAGAAGACGCGCCTAGTAGGAGATTGGCAACTCCCCTAGGAGTTGCCAGTTCTGTACAAGATAGGTCTGTACTGGATAGTAGAATGCAAGACTACGGTGTCAATGCCTGATAAAGAGATGGAGCAATTGTTTTTTTTTTACTTTTTTATTTATTCAAATATTATGAAATTTTGTGAGAGACGGTTTTTTTCTTTGGGTATATTGGATTTATACTATTTGAAAAATTGCGATATATAGACTGGGTGAACCGATATCACGCAGAATTTGCTTAAACTGCATTTACATTAGGACTTTTTATCGGGTTAACCTACTTTAAGAGGATTTATTTGACATATATACAATGGAATTGACAATTTAAACACACTGGGTCAACGAGATCCAGTACAATGTAAACGTTCTATTATTGCGTTTCCAAATTTTCAAAACTTTGACCACTCTGTGGGTGATGTATCAGAAAGAGTGGACCATCCACTTTAACCACTTCTCTTTAAGTATTTTGGACCGCCTCCCGGCCATTTTCCTCTTTATATTATTTTTTATAACAGACTACTATGTCTATGAAACATGTGTAATGTAAGGGTAGCTTAACAATTAAACATTACTTACCAACGCCGTTACAACACACATCGGTCACTCTGTGATCTTTTACGCGCCATTATACAGCTATCGTTCTCTTTTGCACAAACAAATCACATCTGGAAGAACAAACAACAAACCTCCGTCACAGAAAAAAGAAGAACAAAAATATAACTGCTAATAAAATAAACAGTTATGTTTCTAATAATTCTATGTTCGTAGACTTGGTTCGTATTGTGCCGGCAACTTTCAAATAATTCGAAAACAAGTGACATTGAAATAAATAAAATATTCCAAAATATAAAAAACAACTTCTGACTTTTGGGAAAAAGGTGATATCGTAAAGATAAAAAAAACTACCATGGCACGCGATCGTGAACCCCAATCTCAAACGCAAGGAGCCACACAAAGCCAAACATCGAATATATGGAGTCAAGTTGAAAGCCAACCAATTGAGAATATCGTATGGGGACGACTCTACGGGAAAAACATTAAAGTTAAATCTCTGGGTAGGACAGGCAAATATAAGATTCTGTATCTGAATACGTCTTTTTCTGTTGGTAACATTTTTTGTTGTTTTTTTCTTGTCAAAGAAAGACTTGTTGCCTTTTTTGTTGTCGTTGTTCTGTTGTATTATAAATTACGTCCTTGATGTAGATTTGATATTGTGATAATTTTTGGATTTTTGTTAAATGTGTATACATGCATTAATTTTTTTTCGTTTGTTTACTTTTTTCTGTTTGTAGATTTAAGCAATGAAAGCTTCACCGCTGGTCGTGGAGAAAACAACGATCTGATATTGACGCTCAACGATTTGCCAGAGAAAATCTTATGTCGCATATCAAAGGTCCATTTTGTAATACGACGAGCTAACTGTGATTTATCAAATCCTGTTTATATAGAGGTGAGTATTTGAATTATTAGATATGTAAATAATAATATGTATGTATGTAATAATTGATTGTTATAATAGTTTGTATTAATTCAGTGGTGCCTCAAGGTGTTACATGAAAAATTGTGTTTATATTTCTTTGTAATTTTTTACGTCTGCCTATATAATTTCATCCATAGGATTTATCCCGGAATGGTACATTTGTGAACAGCGAAAGGATTGGTACAAATAGCAGACGTATTTTACAAAATGATGACATTATTTCCCTATCGCATCCCACATACAAAGGTAAATATTTATTTACGTTGAATATAAAAGCTTGATTAGGGACTGAAGGGAGCTTCATAAATTCGGTTTGGAAAACAGATAGATGTAAACTTTGCTATGCACATACAATTCAAATGAATTCGCAATGCAAAATTTCGTTTAAATCGAAATAACATAGGCTCTTCGGTGCACCGCTTAGATAAAATCGGGCGAAAATTTATATTGGAGCTATATCTAAATCTGAACCAATTTCCCAAATTTCCTCTTAATCGGACCAACCTTGGGAGTTAAGTGTCCCTTTTAGATAAATTCGGAGCGTTGCCAATATCCTACTAGGCGCGTCTTTCCGGGTGGCGGATTGGAAGGGGGTCTCCATGATGTGCAGAGTGAAAACTGACCTAATTCAACCTTTCTCTGCACTTCGTGGAAATCTTGTGGATCTTCGGATCCCCCGTGGACCAAAATGGATCGGTTTAGTGCCCTTAAATTAATCAACTACGATGGGTTAAAAGAGCAAAAAGAATAAAGTTACGGTGCAGGGTGCAGTTAATTACCTAGTACCGGCGGCAATCGGTGAGATCACAAGCCACGTGTCGTCGAGATCAAGCGATTGTGATCAAGTGTAAGGTGTGGAAATCCTTGGCTACAGAATTTACATTCAATCAGGCAAAAATATATGGGGACGATATTACACGGTCTAACGCTATCCGCGATGTTTAGAGGAGCAAACTTAGCAAATCTTCACTCAGTTAGACACAGACTTGTACAAGAGCAATTTGGGGATACGTATTTCGGAGGAACTGCACACAAATATATACCTGACTGATGATGAGCTGGACACCACGATGATCCCAGGCAAGTCTAACAGGGTGATTGTCATTGCATAAACCAAGGACCGAACGACTTCAAGTCTGACTCCAACAGGTACTGTGTCGGCACTTGCCGACAATAAACTTCAGAGGCAATCTGCGACGGAGGCGATGTTCGACGATTGGGAATCTGTCTAGACCTCAGCAACGGACAGCGGACTCAAATGTTGGGAAGGCCCGAAAAGTAGCTGATGCGAAGCACTACAAACGTGCTGTTTCGTATCTCCGCAAGTTTGTGGGGCGAGAATCGAATTTGATTTCGGGGAGGGAAGTTCACCTCATCAAAGACAAGATGAGATTCGTAAGGAAGTTCGAAATAATCTATCCGCACGCTCCCCATCTTGAACTCCAGATGGAAGGGATCTCTCTCCCGAATCCAACTGCTCGAATAAAAATCTCCAAGGAGACCTCTAAATCAAGTGAAGTAGTGGAATCGGCGAAGCCCATTGTCTCTGACAAAGGAGTTAAGCCGACTTCTGATCTGAAGCCATTAGTATTAAGAAATTAAAAATAAATAAAATATTAACAGGCGGACCGTCGAGAATGCATAAATCGACTCAGAAAGTTATTCTAATCCTACAATTCCACAAGGATTTCAAGTCGACCCAATCCCGCTTTTTATTTCCCATTTTATTATTAATAAAAAAATTGATTTTTCTTGTTGATTTCTTTTCAGCATTTGTCTTTAAAGATCTCAGTCCAAATGAAGCAATGGGCTTGCCCAAAGAAATCACATCAAATTATTATGTTAGTCGCAAATTAGGCTCTGGAGCCTGTGGTCTGGTACGCCTCGTATACGATAGACGTTCATGCCAGGAATATGCCATGAAAATTGTTAAGAAAAATATGTTGGCTACGAGTACTAGTCCCAATCATTTAACCGACCCCAATCGTGTTATGAATGAAGCAAAAATTATGAAAAATCTCAATCATGTGAGTTGGTTGTTATTGCCCTTTTTAATTTTGAAAATTTATAATTGATTGTTTTTTTTTTTACAGCCCTGTGTTATTAATATGCACGACATAGTTGATAAACCCGACTCGGTATATATGGTATTGGAATTTATGAAAGGTGGTGATTTACTAAATCGTATTATTGAAAATAAAAGGCTGCCGGAAAAGATTTCCAAGTTATTCTTCTATCAAATGTGTCATGCTGTGAAATATTTACACGATAAAGGTTAAGGTTTCTATTTTTTTAAAAATCCACGCCTCAAAAAATATTCTTTAAAAAATCCTCGCCTTCTATAGGCCTTAAAAAATATTCTTTAAAAAATCCAAGGCCTCAAAAAATATTCTTTAAAAAATCCACGCCTTCTATAGGCCTCAAAAAATAATCTTTTTAAAAAGGCCACGCCTTCTATAGGCCTCAAAAAATAATCTTTTTAAAAAGGCCACGCCTTCTATAGGCCTCAAAAAATAATCTTTTTAAAAAAATCCACGCCTTCTATAGGCCTCAAAAAAAATTCTTTAAAAAATCCACGCCTTCTATAGGCCTCAAAAAATAATCTTTTTAAAAAGGCCACGCCTTCTATAGGCCTCAAAAAATATTCTTTAAAAAATCCACGCCTTCTATAGGCCTCAAAAAATATTCTTTAAAAAATCCACGCCTTCTATAGGCCTCAAAAAATCCACGCCTTCTATAGGCCTCAACAAATATTCTTTAAAAAATCCACGCCTTCTATAGCCCTCAAAAAACATTCTTTAAAAAATCCACGCCTTCTATAGGCCTCAAAAAATATTCTTTAAAAAATCCACGCCTTCTATAGGCCTCAAAAATATTCTTTAAAAAATCCACGACTTCTATAGGCCTCAAAAATATTCTTTAAAAAATCCACGCCTGCAATAGGCTTGAAAAAATATTCTTTAAAAAATCCACGCCTTCTATAGGCTTGAAAAAATATTCTTTAAAAAAATCCACGCCTTCTATAGGCTTGAAAAAATATTCTTTAAAAAAAAAATCCACGCCTTCTATAGGCTTGAAAAAATATTCTTTAAAAAAATCCACGCCTTCTGTAGGCTTGAAAAAATATTCTTTAAAAAATCCACGCCTTCTGTAGGCTTGAAAAAATATTCTTTAAAAAATCCACGCCTTGATTAGGCTTGAAAAAATATTCTTTAAAAATTCAACCAAATTAATAATTAATTCCAGGTATAACTCATCGAGACTTGAAGCCAGATAATGTACTACTTGAAACTTCGGACGAAGAAACATTATTGAAAGTTTCGGACTTTGGTTTGAGCAAATTTGTACAGAAAGATTCTGTAATGCGAACCCTTTGTGGCACACCTCTGTATGTTGCACCAGAAGTGTTGTTAACTGGTGGTCGTGGTGCCTATACCAAAAAAGTTGACATTTGGAGTTTGGGTGTGGTACTTTTCACGTGGTAAGTGGGTTGAAAAAAGTTTGCTCTTATAATTTTAGAAAATATAAATAAAACTAAACTAAATATAAAATCACATCTCTTGTATTCTTTTCTACTTTCCAGTCTAAGCGGCACCTTACCCTTTTCTGACGATTATGGCTCACCAGCCTCTGAACAAATCAAAAAGGGACATTTCCGTTTTAATCATCCCTCCTGGAAGCAGGTGTCACAGAGAGCCACATCATTGATCAAGAACATGTTAATTGTTGATCCACAAAAAAGACCCACGATTGATGATGTCCTGCAAAGTAGCTGGCTTAAGGATCAAGAAATGTTACGTACTGCCAATAAGTTAATGAAAATCGAACCCATGGAGACAGAAGATGAAGAGAATTTCCTAGAACCACCAATGAAACGTTCCAAAAGATAAGCTGTGCCAGAGAGTCAGTAGTTTGTTTAAAAAAACACACACGTTGTTAATTTTGAAGTGTGGGGAAAAAGAAAAACCACCAGCTGCCAAATAGAGTACTATGTTTTATATTATTATTAGTAGTAGTTTTTAGTTATTTTATTGTTAAAATTAAGTGTCGTATTTTTTTGTTTTTGTTCATTCATCATCTCTCTCAGTATACGTTAAAATTGCCTTATTATTATATATAGGAATTCATTTGATATGAAATACATTCCTAACAAAAAAAGAAAGCAACAATACGGTAGGACACACACAAGTACCATACCGCCACCCACCATTGACATGACAAAAATAATTATTTTTTGTCAAAGCAAATTAAAATAAATTTATCATCACAAATTTTTAAGAGTTGTACTCGAAAATATACGTATTTTTTGTTAAATGTTTACAATGTTTTTGTTACACATTCTTCTTATATCTTTTGTATAACTGATAATTATTATTAAAACATTTTTTACCTATCATTAAATTCATTAATTATATGTGCATTGTACTGTTTATGTTGTGTGCTTGCTACTCATCGTATGATAGCTTTTTTGTTTTGAAAAGCCAATGCTTTACAAATAATAGGAGGCTGTGATTTGCCTTCTTTTTTAAAAATAAAATTTACCAAAAAATAAATAATATTTAAAAGTTATTTTTTTACTCCAATATCCCTTCTACCATGGTACAGGACATAATGCAATAATAAGGTGATGTATCACAACAAAAACCTTTGTTTTTGTCTCGACCCTTTGTCAAATTTTTTCATATAATATTTCACATGATTTTGACAGCAAACTTGAGAGGTATCTATAATCAGCTGGTCTCCCTTGGTGACCTTATTTATAGGCCATGATAGATACCTCTCAAGTTTGCTGTCAAAATGCATTATTGTGAATTGACTTCCATTATGAAAACGTAAACAAAGTCGAAATTTTTGACATTAGACTTGAGAAAAAAACAGCTGTTTTCCGATTTCGATTGCTATCTTGGTGAACTTATTAATAGATCTTGATTGGCAACATTGCACATTGAATGAAAGTAGAAATCAATTTTGTGTGTGTGTGTACAGAACCTACAAGAATGTACAATTTTTTACTACGATAACTAATTTATCCATGGTACAATTATATAAGGTACTCGTTCAAGATCGATATGACATTTTTGATTTATGTAGAACGACCCAGTAGGAAAATTTTGTGCATATTACATTTGAAATAAATAGTACGATAATACAATTTGAGTTTTACAATATATATGAAACCAGAGAAATACAACAAATGTTTGACATTTTTCTTTGCCATATTCTCAAATCTGCAGAAGATAGAAAAATATAGTATCGGCGTTTAATTTTTTTCTGAACCAATTTTACAAGCATGAATTGGCATGAGAATTCCAATTATATTAATTTAGACGAGTACTAATCGCGCGTTGACAATTTTACATTTTCAAATCAAAGAAATCGCAACAAAAGTTCGTTATCGTTTGGTTTGCAATTTACTTAAATTATGAAAATAAATCTAATTTATTGATATCTCATTTGTTCTGTTTACATTTTTCGACATATCAAATTGACACTAGTGTTTCATACAATAACAATTTTCTTTGTGGTTGTTGTCGATTTGTATTTCTTGTAGTTTTGCAGTTATCTTGAATAATTGTACCATGAATTTTATTCTTATGATATCGAAAAAAAGTAAGGGCACAGACCAATAATGTAAAAAGGTATTGTAAATGTGTTTTAATTTACGTTTAATAGTAAACGAACTTCGAAATGGCTAACCCTGTATTTATTTAATCGGATTGATTTAAAATCGTATGTGTAAATGCTTCTTTTCACAAAACACATCCCTTGTAAATATATCAATGTATTACGATACGTTCAATGTGTGACGCCAGCGTACGTCGTAATTTAGAATAACACTACTGAAATTATTCAACTTGGCAGCACTGACAGTTTATAGATGCCCGAAGTCAGCGTGCTGCGCGACTTATCAAGAAACTACCAAGCCGAACACACACGCCGAGGAAAAGAAATTGTGAAAAAAAAGTTGTGCTTGATCGAGAAAAAATAGATTTATTTAAATATAATTATAAAATATATTGACAAAGCATTTATAAAGGTAACAACAAATTTAGTTAATATATTTGTTTTAATTTTAGTTCCCCTGTTGAAAATAAAATGTACTAAAACAACAGTATTAGTGACTAACCTCAAGTTCTCGTTGTCTGTCATGATATTAAAAAATGGCGTCAACCGGTGAAATTATGCCAAATGTGGCATTTTTCCCATGGCCGAAGAAACGCGTAGCTTTTTTGTTTTTTATAAATATTTGAGCCACGAAGTAATTCACTTTTATTTGTCTTGTTTTTTAGCACACGCGGCTATTTTTATTTTGTTTGTAGTTTCGAAAATCTAGAAGAAAAAAACAACTCAAAAATGGCTGATAATGATGATCTTTTGGATTACGAGGATGAGGAACAGACCGAGACCACTGTTGCCGAAACTCAAGAGGCGCCAAAAAAAGATGTCAAAGGTACCTACGTATCTATACACAGTTCTGGTTTTCGTGATTTCCTGCTAAAGCCGGAAATTTTAAGAGCCATCGTTGATTGTGGTTTTGAACATCCATCGGAAGGTAAGAGTCTCCCCCTTTTTTGCTATTGAATTGTGAAATAACAAAAATACAATGTTTTTTCATCTACATTTTCTTTTCTATAGTACAACATGAATGTATTCCTCAGGCAGTATTGGGCATGGATATTCTGTGCCAGGCTAAATCTGGTATGGGTAAAACTGCTGTGTTTGTACTTGCCACACTGCAGCAATTGGAACCAACCGAAAATGTTGTCTATGTTCTAGTCATGTGTCACACTCGTGAACTTGCATTCCAGATCAGTAAGGAATATGAACGATTCTCTAAATATATGCCATCCGTAAAGGTGAGTTGTGAAAAAAGGTTTACCTACCAATAAAATTATTTATTTCACATGTTGTTGTTGGTGTTAGCCTAGTCGTTCAGAATATTTCGATTAACAGTACAATATAATAAATCGTTTTCATTATTTAATTTTCTTTCTTCAAGGTTGGCGTATTCTTTGGCGGTTTATCCATCCAAAAAGATGAAGAAAATTTAAAGAATGTCACTCCACACATTGTTGTTGGTACACCTGGTCGCATTTTGGCTTTGATACGCAACAAGAAATTGAATTTGAAGCATTTGAAACATTTCATCCTTGATGAATGTGACAAAATGTTGGAACAACTTGGTAAGTAATATATAAATTTATTTATTTTATTTTTTTGTTATCTAATTGAGAAAATCTTAACAATGAATTTGATAATAGAAAGCTTCGGGAGGGGAGTCAGTCCATCATAATACAAATTTATTTATTTCAAATATAGAGCCTGTTGCAGACTCTTCCATCAAAATTACAGAGAAATGGTGTATGGGACCTTGATTTTTTTTAAATCCAAGTTGTATTGATTCTTAAAAAATTATTTTTTAAATAATCCACGCCGTATTGATTCTTAAAAAAAAGTATTTTTATAAAATCCACGCCTTTTTGATTCTTATAAAATGTTTTATTGATTTAAAAAAAAAAAATAAATAAACCTCGCCATATTGATTCTTAAAAAAATAATTTTTAAATAATCCACGCATTATTAATTCTAAAAAAATATTTTTTACATAATCCACGCCTTGCTTGTTTTTGAAAAAATGTTTTTTTTTATTTTTTCCTTGTTTGGGCCCTTTTTTTCTAAAATTGGGCTCTGGGAAAAAATGTCCAAACTTGTTTAAATGTTTTTCTTAAAGAAGCCTCGCCTTTTTGGGACTTAAAAAAAATATTCTTAAAATAATCCTCCGTGATTTGTGTCCTCCGAAAACATTATTAAAATTATCCACTACTTACTGGACCTTAATTTTCTTTCTGAAAATAATCAACGCCATTTTGGGCAATAAAAAAGTATTTTTTTTTTTAAATAATCCACGGGAAGTTTGACCATGAAAAAATTCCTTAAATAATTCATACCTTGTTGGACGGAGTTAAACCGACCCTCCAGAATGTCGTAATCCCACTAAGGAATAAAATTTGCCAATCACTTTTATAATTAGAATTTTCAAACACATTCATTCTAATAGTTTGTTTTTTTATTCTTTTCAGACATGCGTCGTGATGTTCAGGAGATTTTCCGCAGTACACCTCATGGAAAACAAGTTATGATGTTTTCCGCCACATTAAGCAAAGACATTCGTCCTGTTTGCAAAAAATTCATGCAAGATGTAAATATCAACAACATGATCTACATATATCTATCAATACTTCTACTACTACTACCAATACTACTACTAAACCTAGTTGTTGTTGTCGTCATACGAAAAACATTATTAGTTATGCCACCACAAAGCGGAATCTCAAACACTGCTACTATTAAATGTTTTTCGCGAACATTTAAGCCGTTAACCTGATGAACCACGTTTCTTTTTTGGGCAATTAGATTTTTTCGCGAAAAAAAAAATTGTTTGTTTTGCGACCGAACATACCAACCGGGCAAGTCCTAAAAACTAATCGGGAATTGAAAAAACGTTAAAAAGCATTTGGAATGCTAATAAATAATAATTTTCTACAAATATCTCGCTCCGCAGCGCCCGTTGATTGGTCGGCCATTTTCTTCAATGGGAATTTATAAATAAATATAATTTGTAAACGGGCTGTAAAAAAACGTTACCACAATTTAAATTATAAAAATTCGTGCTGTACAATAAAACATGATCGAACACGATTTAATGTAATGCGGTTCAGTGAAACCACCATATAAACACAGTTCGCGTAATAATCAATCACAACATATGAAAAAAATAAACAAATTGTCTCAATTTTTGGTGGAAGCACGAGTGCAACATCTGTAGCATCGTCGTGGAGTTCTGTGAATATCCATAACGACACTAATATAATGAAGAATGTGATGATCACAAAATCCTCCAATGGAATCTGAAGAATTTCTCTTGCCAGAGAGAGAGAGAGAGTGGTGGTGAATTACCTACAACATACATCCTTCCTTGCATTTGTTTTGAGAGAACGTCTTTGGTGGTGTTGGTTGTGTAGCCTAGCCGTATGTAGCAAAACTAATTAACAACATAGGTCAAATGCCAAAAAAGAAGCATCACTTAGCAACAAAATAATTAAAAAAAACCACAACTTTGTTTAACTTTTGATTTATTTTCATATTTTATTAATCCATTTTTGTTGTAATTTTTTATAAAACTATAGCCCATGGAAGTGTATGTGGACGACGAAGCCAAATTGACATTGCATGGTCTGCAACAGCATTATGTCAAGTTGAAGGAAAATGAGAAAAACAAAAAATTATTTGAACTTTTGGATGTATTGGAATTCAATCAAGTGGGTAGACACACAAAAACTTTAATGAAATAATTTTCGAATTTATTTACTTTTTCCTAAAAAAAAATAATATAATGGATTGTCTTGTTTTGTGTAGGTGGTAATTTTTGTAAAATCGGTACAACGCTGCATGGCCCTAGCTCAATTGTTGACAGAACAAAATTTCCCCGCCATTGGTATTCATCGTGGTATGACCCAGGAGGAACGTCTAAATCGTTATCAACAATTTAAGGATTTCCAAAAACGTATTTTGGTCGCCACAAACTTGTTTGGACGTGGCATGGATATTGAACGTGTCAATATTGTATTCAATTATGACATGCCCGAAGATTCGGATACCTATTTGCATCGTGTGGCTCGTGCTGGTCGTTTTGGTACCAAGGGTTTGGCCATTACCTTTGTGTCGGATGAAGCCGATGCCAAAATTCTCAATGAAGTTCAGGATCGTTTCGATGTGAATATTACAGAGTTGCCCGATGAAATTGATTTATCCTCTTACAGTGAGTATAAATAAAATTGATATAAATAAATTAGATAATTTACTAATATATTTGGTAATTTGCTTTTTTTTTAGTTGAAGGACGATAATTTTTAACATAGTACCATTTTTCATAAGCAATATGAATATAGATGCCCACGCTGCACTCCATCATTGTATTGTATCCAGTTTGATTGATTGGCTGGCAGCGTAGAGTTTAGTAATAGTAAAGCCGTACATCAATACCCCCAATACATTTTTTTCTTTTGACACAAAACTCTAAAGAAAGTTTAAATAAAACAAAATAACAACAAAAAGAAACACAAATTTTCATCTGCTGTGTGTACGAATGAATGAAGAAGTAGAAGTGTTTAATTTAATTACATAGAATATTTTTTTTTACTCTCAATGTAAAATACAATATTTTTTGCTTATTTTAAAGCAATTACTATTATTTAGGTAACCCAAAAAAGTAACGAAAATAAAAGATGGAAACTATCATCATATGTTTCGATGATGATGTATTTATAATAAACATAAACTGTTGTTTTAATATTTAAATCTAAGCAGTCATTTTCGTGTGCCAAATACTTAGTGTCGGAAGTATAACTGATCAAAAATTGTTTGTCTCGGTGACGGATGTCCTCTGTAGAATCAGAAGTAAAATGGATTTTCCGTCTTAGCCAAGTATTCTCATTTATCTCTGGATATGGATAATGTCATGGCCTTAAATCGTAGGCGTGGATTTTTAAAAAGTATTTCTAAGGCTATACCAAGGCCTTAAGGCATGGATTTTTAAAGAGTATTTCTAAGGCTATCCCAAGGCCTTAAGGCGTGGATTTTTAAAGAGTATTTCTAAGGCTTTCCCAAGGGTTTAAGGTGTGGATTTTTAAAGAGTATTTCTAAGGCTACCCCAAGGCCTTAAGGCGCGGATTTTTAAAGAGTATTTCTAGGCTACCCCAAGGCCTTAAGGCGCGGATTTTTAAAGAGTATTTCTAAGGCTATCCCAAGGCCTTAAGGCGTGGATTTTTAAAGATAATTTCCAAGGCTTCTTTTTAGATAGAATTCCTAGATCTCCGCAAATTAAGGTAGAGAACTGCGAGTAGCTCTGAGAAAATGGAGCCGGGAATGTCTACACAACCAGAAACTTCGAAGGGGACATCTTAACATTTTTGAAACAATAAAACCATATATTTTTTAGTTCTTAAATATAAACTAAAATTTTATTTTTTGTTTTTTATTTATTTCCGCATACGTTTATGGTTAATAAACTTCATATATATATACTTTTTTTAAATATTATTTCTTTATTACATATATGCACTTTTTTCATGTATTTTTTTATAGATAGGTATATAAGTTAAAGCGAAAATGAAAGGAATTTTAACTGCAAAATAAAGGCAGTTTGTTTTGTTTTTAAATATATAACCACATTGGAGGGAAGTTTTTCATTTTTGTTAAAATATTTACAAATATCTGTTTTATGTTTTTGTTGTTGTTTATATTTCGAAAAAGGGGGTCTTAAAAAAAGACAAAATAAATTTTATACTACTTTATTTTGTTATTAATATTTTGTATATATATACTTTTTTTCTTCTTGTATGTTTGTATATATGTAAAATATATATATATATATATATATATATATATATAAATGATGCTAAATAAAATGATAAAAGCTAAATAAAAAATTATTATTTTTTCTTTCTGCTGCTCTCTCTGGAACGAAAGTATCAATGCTATTTTTTCTGTCTTTCTTTATATATATGAATTGGGTCGTATAGAAAAATGTTTGGGATAACGTTTTACACGAATAAACGGGGCAACCGGTGACGAGGATGACGACGACGGCGCTACAGAATGTAAGGTATTTGCGGTGGTGGATGTTGTAGTGTTATCAGTGGAAGTGTGCGTCTGGAAATCGCCTGATAATCATTTGGCTTTTTTGGATTCTTTCTTTTTGTTGCTGCTGCTGCTATTTTCCTTGGTTTCTTTCTTTTCGGGTTTCTCTTCGGGATGATCTTCATAGCTAAAAAACGAGTTTAAAGGTAAATAAAACGTTGCTCTGTATGATGAGGAGGAGGGAAAACAAATGAGCACTTACGCAAACAAGGTCTTAAGTTCACCACGTACTAATGCTACCAACAGTGGTGTACCCATGCAGGCTGGCACTAAATACAACAAAGCTGGCTGGGCATGCTTGAACACATGCATAACAAATATGGTGGCCATCAAACCCAGGAAATATGCCGTCAATGTGGAATAGAAATAGATGCGGCTCTTACGTTTGGTGCTATGGTCAAAACGCAACAACAAGGCAATAAAGATACCCGGAATGACAATATCACCCAACCCCAACATGGCAAAATTGGATGCACTCAAGCCATTGGTGATCAAATCCTGGGGGAAGACTAGCTTAATGGGGGCTTCAAAGCTCTTGGCCACCGTCACCATAACATTTGTGCCAAACACCCAGAAGATATCGTAGAAGAACAGACCGCTCAATAGAATGCAACCGGTAACAATGTTATTCAGATGCAACATTTCAACACCATTAACGGCAAAAGCCAAACCGAACATATTATTGGCAATCCAATGTTTCTTCAACAGATACCAGACACCAATGGCCGTGGACAATACCAGACAGACAATGTCGTGGGTCGAGAATTTATAATTTATGAGATCTTCTTTGTTTTTACCCTCGCCCTTAGTGAAATGTATATGGAATGGTATTTTTGGTACGGCGGCTGGCATCAGGGAATTTACAATGGGACTAAGTAAATGGGCCAAAGCGATAACACCCAAAAAGAAGAAATAGCCGGTCAACAAAAGATTAATGTGATTTTTCGAGAACACCTTAAAGAAAGTGTACAGGCCGAAGAGAGCGACAGAGGCAATAATGGGGAAGAACATGGCATCCTTTTTTGTCATTGTATCAGCCTTTTCGCCACTGATCTGTAAAAGAAAAAAATGGGTTAATTTTAAAATTATATGAAAAAATCTACGCCTTGAAAAAAATTATTTAAAAAATCTACGCCTTGAAAAAAATTATGTAAAAAATCTACGCCTTGAAAAAAATTATGTAAAAAGTCTACGCCTTGAAAAAAATTATGTAAAAAATCTACGCCTTGAAAAAAATTATGTAAAAAATCTACGCCTTGAGAAAAATTATGTAAAAAATCTACGCCTTGAAAAAAATTATGTAAAAAATCTACGCCTTGAAAAAAATTATGTAAAAAATCTACGCCTTGAAAAAAATTATGTAAAAAATCTACGCCTTGAAAAAAAAATTATTTAAAAAATCTACGCCTTGAAAAAAAAATTATGTAAAAAATCTACGCTTTGAAAAAAAAAAATTATTTAAAAAAACTACGCCTTAAAAAAATTATTTAAAAAATCTACGCCTTAAAAAAAATTATTTAACAAATCTACGCCTTGAAGAAATATGGATAGTGAAAAGTATCGAAATGGGGGTCGAAAATCCGCCAAATTGGAGTCAATTCGTTTTAAAAACGATACCAAAATACCAAATAATTAAATGAGGGTTATCCCAAAAAGGAGGCCGATACTTGGTAGGGAGATTTGACACCCAATGGAAAATCAAATAAAAAAATCCGTTAAAAAAAATGTCCAAAGTCCCCAAAAACCCCAATAAAAGGGCGTACCGAATAACCGAAGTGAACCAATATCTAGCATTTTTTGTAGGGATATTTGCTAACCTATGGGAACACAAAGTTTCAAACTGCGGACAATTCGGTTGAAAAACGTGCCAAAAATCACCAAAATAAGGCATTTTTGGGGCTACATAAAAACGTTGATCGATTTATCCCATAATCAATACCAAAAATCCTTGGAGTAGTAACGATTTCAACAGACGGATATCCATACAACGACATCATTTTATTCTCATGAAAGGGGTCTCCGCTAAACATTTCGTAATGTTGCAAACGGAATGACACATTTACAGCCTGTTTTTGTAAAATTCTAAACGAACGAATTCGAGTGACTTACGACCAAACTCCTTGGTTTTGAAGAATATGTCATTTATTTTTGTTTTGAATCAAAAAATATTTGTTTACATAAACAAAGGTTTGGTCGTAAGTCACTCGAATTCGTTCGTTTAGAATTTTACAAAAACGGGCTGTTAATATACACTCCACCTTGTGGTGCCACCCTCCACCATAAGGTGGTGTGTATTACGCGGATGACTTCGCAATGTACTATTCGAACATGCCTCAATTTCGATTTGTTGACCATTTACTAAAAATTATAAGAACAAAATCCCGCTTAAGTGACCTAAAATTATATTAACAACATTTTATAAAAAGAAAATAAATACAAAAATTCAACAAATTTGCCACATAAAACCTAACTTATTAAACATTTTTTTCTGTACATACAATTAAACTTATTTAAATACTCCATATTGATGATGTGGTTTGCAGCAAGACGTGAGTTGTTTTTATAAAAATAGAGTAAATATAGAAAATCCCCTAATACACGTTTCAATTCGCTTAACACTGATTGGTTGGTTATTATTGTATGGCTTTAACTCCCTCCCCTGACAACAACACCAACAACAATAAAATACAGTATCAAACGTGTACCACCAACACGACAATTACTACTGCAAATGCTAAACCCAAAAGACCCCGAAAATTAACTTCTCTTGAAAAACTCACCTTTTTGGCTTTGTGCAATTTGACCGAGCGTATGGAACCAAAAACAATCGGCAACATAGCCATAATCACCAGTGAACCATAGGCCACTGCAATTCCTTCTGGCGTTGATGGTACTTTCTCATTTGTTATCGTTTCTTCGCTGGTTGCATTTTTCTCTACTGCAGCCTCAACCGCATCCTTGACAGCTTCGACCACTTGGTCAACAATTTGTTCGGCCATATTTCCGATTTCCCTTTTATGTGCCGCGATTAAATGCAATTTATGTCTACTCCTCAAAAAGTGAACAATTTTCCACGATTTTCTTGTTTTAAAAAAATAATAACAGGAAAATGTCTAAAAGAAAATCGTCTCCGTGGAAAACTGACACTGACACGCACTCAAGCTTTTGGTGCAGTTTGCAAAAAAAAAAAACAAGACAAGAAAGAGGTTGTCAATATGGTTGACGTGTCAGTTGAAGGGTTGTATGTGAATTGTGAGATTGTAATTAGTACACGACGTATCGTAAGTTTGCTGATGACATTAACGGTATCGTATTGATATGTTTATATCGTATGAGTTGCTGCTGCATTTACACCGAACGTATTTTAGGAAAATGCTTGTTTATTTCACATTACATGCGAATGTAATAATAATTGTCATTAATTGACTAATAATTATTATCGTTAATTACTATTTTTGATAGAAACTTGTACATTTCAATAGAGATATGTCAAAAATGTGAATACGCCAAGTGAATCCTATACATAAATCTAGTGGATTTGACGTAAACGCTACGGAATTGATCAATAAATGTCTCTCAACGATCCGGTAAAAATTAATTTCAATTATATTTGTATATATATATACACAAAGGGGTGACATAGGTGATGATAGACACCAAAACCTGGCCATGACTTTAAAATTCTGCTAGGAAATTTTAATGCAAAAATGGGAAGGGAAAATATTTTTGGTCCCACCGTCGGAAAATCCAGCCTCCATGAAGAAACATTCGACAAGGGCATGAGGTTGATTGACATGATAGGTAGCAGCACCAGATTCACGCATCTCGATATACACAAGGACACCTGGATATCTCCTGATCAAGCAACGAGAAATCAAATTGGCCATGTAGACGGAAGGTATTCGTCATTCCATTCGGACCATTATATTACGTTTAGTTAACCCCGTGGGTTTCAATTGTCAATTCCTTTGCATATATGTCAAATAAGTCCTCATAAAGTAGGTTAACCCGGTAAAAAGTTCTAATGTATATCGTTAGCTAAAATGCAAAAAGGCGTAACTAACAAAAAAAAATTGAAAATTGACTTTTTGAATGAATATTGTGAATGTCAATAAACTACATGTTTTGACAAAGTTTTACACGTCTGAGGTCAAAAAAGGAGCTTCTATTAACAGAAAAGAAAAAGACGTAACTACAAGTGGGTTTATTTGATAAATGCAAAAAGGCGTAACTAACAAAAAATTAAAATTTTTACTTAATTGTTATGACTGCCATTAAACTAAACAACTAAATTTGTTAAAAAAATTATAGTCTATTATTCGTCATATGCAATATCACCCTTCTGGGCAAAAAATCTTCATTTGACATGTTTATAGTTTTCATTCAAAACAGTTTTTGCTTCTCGTATACAATTATGCTTTTGTTAGTTACGCCTTTTTGCATTTTAGCTAACGATATGCCGTAAGCAGTAAAGGTGCGATCTAATGTAACACGGAAACTTGACATAGCCTACTCCGCTCAACTTTCCCACCTGCTTGACGAAAACACTTATTGTCCCGATAACAGTATGTCTTGATTTAGATTAGGCGAGTTTACTTGCGGCAAGTCTTTGTTTGTAGGAGAGAGGGGCAAGGGGTACAGAAATGAAAAATAATTGCTCGTACCGACAATTTTCTGGCAATTCGTTTTGTGTATTTCGTATTTGTTGACATTTTATATATATTTAAATGTGAAAAAACAACAAATAAAAAAATATTTTGGAAACCGAATTGCCTTGTATAGACGCATGGAGAAAGTTCAAAAGAGAACGATAAAAATTGCCGCAAGAAAACTCGCCTAATATAAATCAGGACTATAGAAGCACAATGACAAAGAATTGCCCACTATCTATAAACTGCAGCAAAAGCAACACTTGGAGATCAAAAACCACCATTAAGAAATCCATGTTACGATCAGAAGAGTCGTATAGGGCATCCCGGCAGACAGTAGCAACACGTAATGCGATGGAGAATTATAGAGAGAAAAGGAGAGAAACGTATTTTCAGAAAAAAGAAGAAAGATCAAGAAAAACGCGAGAGTGAGCAAAGCGAGATATACAGTAGTCAGAATAAAGTCCGAAAATTTTGCCAACGAGTAAAACACCAAACCGAAGGTTTTGGCGCAGGCACATCCTCCTGTAGAGATGAAGAAGGAAACGTGGTGACAGATACAGACAGCGTGTTGAGGATCTGGAAGGAGCATGTTGTATGCCTAATGATTGGAACCTCAGCATCCTGTGTCCCGTGCACAAAAACGGAGACAAGACAAGATATGGAGACAAGATTTGTGCCAAATATAGATGAATTAGCCTTCTTACAATCGCATATAAAATGGTATCAAGTGTGCTGTGTGAACGATTGAAGCCAATGGTCAATGATATTATTAGACCATACCAATGCGGCTTCAGACCTGGCAAATCCACCATTGACCAGATTTTCACTCTGCGCCAAATCCTGGAAAAGACCCACGAAAAATACATCGACACATTAGAGTCGGAGAGGACCTATCGGAGCCCTTCAATACCGAACGGGGACTCAGACAAGGTGATCCTGCTGGAAAAGGTCTTACGAGACGCAAAGGTGAACAGAAAAACGCCGATGACATCGATATAATCTGTCGAACATTGCGAGCGGTAACATCCACATTTGAACAAATTGAGAAGCAGTCTGCCAAAGCGGGTCTGGCAGTAAACGGCGAGAAGACCAAGCGTATGGTATCAACGCGCAAGACTTGAGAAATAAAACCTTTGAGGTGTTAATGATTTTATATACCTTGGTTCCGCCATAAATAAAACGAATGACATCAGTTTTTAAATTCGGAGAAGGATTGTGATGGCCAACAGATGCACTATGGTCTAAGTAAGTAGTTTAGAAATAAGGTCACCGCCCGCCAGACCTAACTCACACTTTACAAGACGCTGATACTACCCGTGCTGTTATATGGATCTGAAGCATGGTTACTTGCGGAAGAAGATAAAGCAGCTCTTGGGGTGTTTGAAAGAAAAATGCTCCGAAAGATCTACATGCCGATCTGCGTCGACGGTGAATATTGGCGCCAGCTCTACAATTTATACGCGGACATCGACATAGTCAGTCGTATTGAGCTGCAGCGACTACGGTGGCCATATTGTGCGAATGCATGAGAATGCCCCAGCTCAAAAGGCAGAAGGGGAAGGCCATGTATTAGATGGAAATAACAAGTAGAAAAAACATCTTGGAAAGTGGTCTTTCAAATTGGAAAAAATGCGCACAAGACCGACGCGCTTGGAAATATTTTTTAAGCTCAGCTTATGGAACAACCGTTCTGTAACAAGCCAGCTAAGTAAGTAAAGTAATGTTGTAAAATCCATCATCAAACAAATTGATTTTCGAATATATTTTGTTATATTTTTCAAAACATTACACACAGTCACACATTGTGTATATAACTTTGACATAACAAGCCACAGTAAGTGTGTCTGGTTACTTTTCCAGTAACATTTATTCAGTAAGTTCTAGTTCAGAGAGTAAGCCAAACTTGCTCTCTCACTTGACTCTCTTTTACTGGATTTTTGTGTAAACAGATAACATTTAGTAACATTTGGTAACAATTGTTACCAAATATCGAGTTAACAGACAGAGCTAGTATGAACAAATTGTAAATTGTATGGCCTACCTTGAATAATTGTACCATGGGGTATACACATGGTATAATAATAAAAGGTAACAGCAAGTGTTGTTGTACAACAAACGATACAACAACCACATGGAAATTTGTTGTTGTAAGTTCTACTAGTGTCAACTCTTTTGATAGAAAAATGTAAACAAACAAACAAATTTCAATCAAATTATTTTTATTTTGAATCCTCAAAATAAAAATTGAAAAACATGAATGAAAATATATCAAATTTATATTTCCATCGCTTCCACATCTTTACTATAATTGAGCCATTGTCATATATTTGTGTAACACATATGCAAATGCTGGGAATAGCGAGTTGTTCCTTGAAGAAAGATTTGCTTCCTCAAACTTTCCCAGCAGGCAAAGTGAGTAAATTGAATACGGGAGGACATTTAATAAAGAACAATTTCGAATTGAATAAGTTCCTAATTTTCCTGTTGGGTGATTTTTAAAAACATAATTTGTCAAATGCATATTGACACTAGTATTACGTTGGAATCAAATCAGCTGGGATTTGCTGTTACCTTTTATAATTGTACCATGGGGTATACATTATATCGGATTTCGTTAACCCAGTAGGTTTCAATTGTCAATTCTGTTGTATACATGTCAAATAAATCCCCATAGAGTGGGTTAATCCGGTAAAATTTTCTAATGTAAAAGTCGCAAATGACAACATAAACAAGGTTTAAATGATGCTTAATCATATCAAAACACGTTCTATGTAAATGCGCTTTTAAGGTAAAAAATATGTTAACATAAACAAACCATAGAGTGGGTTAATCCGGTAAAATTTTCTAAATGTCGCAAATGACAACTTAAACAACGTTTAAATGATGCTTTATCATATCAAAACACGTTCTATGTAAATGCTTTTAAGGTCAAAAATGTGTTAACATAAACAATCGCCGACCGCTTTAATTGTGTTTCAAACTGCTATACGCCAATGAACTATCTGTCATACGAGCGCTAAACATTTTGATTAGCGTGTGATGAGCCTTATTGTAAGCCATTTTGTTTTTTCTGCGAGCTGCTGAATATCGGAATAGATTGGAACACAAGTATTTTTTCTTACGGGGTCATCGCTGTAAACGGAATCAACGTTGTTTTCCTTCTGATAGGAAGAAAAATTTGTATCTAAAAAAGAAACTATAACTTTGTTGGAGTCCTCCAAACTCTTCCTATTTGTATAAACTAAACAAATTATGGGTCGCAAAAAGAAGAAGGCCTCAAAACCCTGGTGCTGGTATCCTTTTCAAATGAAACAAAAAATTGTGTTTAGAATTTAAGACGGCGAAAATGTATGAATGGATTTTTAGGCGTGTGTGCTGTGCTTGTTTTTTTCTGTTTGTCTTGGAGATTTGTATGTTCTGGGAGATCTATTCTATTCGAGAGGAATGAAAAAATGTGTGCTGTGTATATACATACATACTTAGTTTTGAGCTAATTTTATATAACCAATAAAAAAACAATGCACTTGTTCTATCCTAGTGTTCCACAAACTTCGTGGGGGGTTCTTTTGATGCCAGAAGAAGGTTTCGCGCGTGATAATTTGCATTGCGTTTTTAGCGTGTGTATGGATGGATAGATGGATGGCGTCACTGCCTTAAATGATTAAAATTTTGTTTTGTGCTTTATTTATTTTTTGTTCCATTGGTGTTTTGTGGTTCTTTTCCTTAACTCCATCCCGATGAATCTAGGTATTGCAATCGTGAATTTGACGATGAAAAAATCTTGGTGCAACATCAAAAGGCAAAACATTTCAAATGTCACATTTGCCACAAGAAATTGTATACGGGTCCCGGTCTATCGATACATTGCATGCAGGTCCACAAGGAAACCGTTGACAAAGTGCCAAATTCATTGCCCAATCGATCCAATATCGAAATAGAAATTTTCGGCATGGATGGTATACCGCCGGAAGATTTACGCGAGCATGAACGACAAAAGAATGGTGGCAAGTCGGATTCCGATGATGATGAACCGGCGGCGAAAAAGAAAGTTGAATGTAAGTTTTTCGATGAGTAGACATTTTTTCACAAATAATCCCATTGTTCAATTTTTTGTTTTGAACAGATCCCATTGCTGCTGCACCGCCCATGATGATGCCGCCAAATATGATGCCTCCACATTTAATGAATCAGTACGCTCAATATGGTATGATGCCACATATGACGGCAATGCCGCCATTTATGGGTCCAGGTGGAATACCTATGGTACCGCCTCATATGATGCCGCCACGACCTCTATTTCCCGCCGCAATGGCAGCTACAACATCAGCTGCGGCTCATGCCGCAAGTCAATTTGCGGCCGCACAGCAGAAACCAACGTTCCCTGCATACAGGTATGTTTTGTTATTGTGATATATAGGAAATATCAAAATTGTTCTTCAAACCATTTCCATAAACTTTTGGCTAATGAAATAGAAAGCAAAACGAATAGTTAGCAAAATTAGCATTTAGTATTTAATGTAGGACATATACCACAGAAGTTGATAGTATACCTAGGAGGAATGGTTGACCTTTAAATTGGTACAAATTATATTGGTTGTTGTGGCTAGCAGTTTATGGTATTGTATAGTATTCCGCGTATAGTAATTCGCGTTGATCGCCATGAAATTTTACATGAAGTTCTGGTTATGTTAGAAGACGATGGCTGTAGTTTTCGGAAATGATTAGATTTTACTTATGGAGATTGTTGTCACTTTAGAGGTAAAATTTATAAGGCGGATATTACTATGTTTCCTTGGAAAATAAACCACTAATTGAAATGACAGTGTTAATAAGATTTCGACTTCGTTATAAATGATTTCGACTGTATTTCTCTTACGAGATAAATGATAGAGGTCGCATTTCGCCGTTGGTTCAACGGCTCATCAGGGATTTTGAATAGACTTTTCGATACGTTGATAATTTTTATTTATAACGAAGATAGTGAACAAGACCATTTAAGACAATGGTATTAATAATTTTTTGTGGAAATCCGTATTTCAACATATGGCCCCTTAAGATTCGCTTCGATCCCAGTATTTTCTCATTAAGTGACGGTGGCTATTATTTTCCAAATCTCCAAATTCTTTAAAATCAAATAAACAACCTTCGGTTGGGAATTTCAGACTTTCTTCTATGGATATATGGGAACTTCGGCTACGCAACAGAATCTTCTTTTAAGTCGAATAGTATTTGTATATGACAACTCCGGCTACGCAACAAAATCTCATCTGTATAAACATTGTGTCACAATACATTTAGTCTCTAACCAATGTCCTTATGAATAATTGTGGAGACCCATTGTAATCAGGATTTCAAACGCTTTATATTGATACCAATATAATGGTCCGAACGGAGGCTCATATTTCCGGAAGTGTGGATATCCGCCTCGCAATTTTTGAAAAAGGGATTGAAAAGAATTAAGAAACCTTTGGGAGCAATAATTGATGGTGATGGTAATGTCCTTCTTATAGATGCTGACAAGGCGGGTAAAGTTAATAGACAAATCATAGACTCTGTGCATGTATTGAGAAATTCCATCTAACGATATCGAAATGATGATATTAATTCATTTGGTGGAACACTTGTTATTGAGCGAAGTTGGTTTGGTCTATTAGAAGTGCTAAAGGTTGTAGTTCAGATGGTATCAAACCAAAGATGTTGCTAATGAGATTTTCTGAGGTTGCTGAAGTATTAACCCCAGCATATTTAACAATATGAATTGGATTGTTTGAAGATTCATAGAGTGATACCAGTACCTAAGAAAGCTAACTCGAAGAGTATTGATGCATTCAGACCTGTTGCAGTATTATTATTGATAAAGTATTTGAGAAGATTATTTACGAGGGAATGTCGTCATATCTTGAGGAGAACAAAATTACATCTGAGAATCAGTTTGAATTTTAAAAAGGGCTCCGTATCAGACGAAGCAGTTTTTAACATAATCGAGTACATTTTCAAGGGATTGAATACTGCCTAGCAGCACAGGAGTAGCTAAGACCTTCGATCTGATGGACTACAGAATTCTGCTGGAAAAGCTGAAATATGTTGGGGTGCAATCTGGACATTGTTATTTTTTAAATAATCGGTACCAATATTTGCAAATTGAAAGAGAAGAATGTAGTAGGCGACGTTGCTGCTTACCGGGTATGTATGCCTGTTAAAATAGCAGATCATTAAGCGAATTGCTCAACATGCTCAAAATAAGGCATTAAAAATTGCAACAAATAAACCAAGATGATATTCGATACAAAAAGACTCTATAAATGCCTGAAGGCATGGGGGGTTTATATTAACAATGAAAGCAAAGACAAATATGAATTAACAGAAAAACATCAGGTCCCCAAGGAGTGCACATGGTAAAAATGTCAAAACTATTAAAACCCAGTTCTTTTCAGATAATTTTTTGTTCTTGCAAGGGAAGTTTAAAATAAGTCTGGTCTGGTCACAGATCGCTTTACAACTCTTTAACTACAAGTAGCTCTAAAGGCTCTCTTTTTCGAAGCCGATGATGATTGTCTTGATTGGTCCTCCCTCTCCGAAGAACTCAGTAGAGTTGTAGCTGAATTGCTTACAAATGTTGACGTGCTAGGTGTCTTTATAAGTCGAAGCATGTGGTGAAGTAGGTCTAAGGAGGCATATTATAATTATTTCGAAGGCCTAACTTTAGTTTATAAAAAAACGATCAGATTTTTTTGAAAATGTTTCCGGAATTTCGGGTACGGCTACCCGTTTGTACCTGCATCTGAAATGATGAATACAAAATGGATATCAATTTTATGAAAATACTTTCCATTGAGTGGTAATATGAAGGGGTTATTTCATTTCACCAATACTGATAGTGTACAATTTGCCCTTTCCAAAATGGTTCGATAAGTGGTTGTATCTGTTGTGGATCAAATGATATGGGCCTTAGTAACTATGGAAGTTGCCAAATCTCCCACTAGGTGCGTCTTCCCGGGTGGCGGATGGGAAGACGGTTTCTACGATGTGCCGGGTGGATCTGAACCGAGCAAAGTAGCAGAGTCGGCGAAGCCCACTGCCAATGACAAATGTGTGAAGCTGACTTCTCACTCGAAGCCTAACCCTAGTCAAAAGGCAATGAAAAACACCAACTGTCATCCATAAGGGTGATCGAAGCGGTTGGTGCTAAGTAGCCCCACCGTTGGTCGGAATGGGTAAAAGGGCTAGTCTGGCAAGGGACCATCATCATAATCGTATCCGTAGAACCGGATATAACCTGATCGGTATACATTTAATCGTTTTTTACTAAACTGGAGTTGTTCCAATTCAAATTTAATTAACATTTTTGCAAAGGACCATTATAACAGGTATTCGATAAAATTTCCTCATACTAGACTAGACAGGATAGGGTCCATATATATGAATTATAAACTATTGACACTAATTTCTATATTTTTTCTGTTAATTTTTTTTTCAGCAATGCTACCATAAGTGCACCGCCAACAACAAACAATCCCAATGCTACAGCACCACCACCAGCAACAACAGCGGCGGCAACAACCTCAGAACCAGCAAAACCGCAGGTGGTTACAAACGCCAGTGGTGTCACATCGAAAATAATGCATCCACCTGAGGATCTTAGTTTAGAAGAATTAAAGGCACGTAAAATACAAAGACTTAAGAATACCAATGCTGTGTCCACATCAAAATCCTCGGCATCGACATCGTCATCAACAGCAAATACATCTAATGCTGGTGGTGGTGGTGGTAGCAACAACAATAGTGGTAATGTCAACAGCAGCAGCAGTAGTAGTAGTAGCAGCGGTGCTAATATGTACTCATCGAGTTCGTCGTCATTTACGACAGCTCCGTCCTCCATATATAGCAGCAGTAGCGGTGGCGGCGGCACACATAATACCACAACAACAACCTCTTCAGCTGGAACATCTTCAACGAATGCAGCCGCTGCGGCAGCCGCAACAGCAGCGGCCATATCCAAGGCACAGGAAGTGAGTTCTTATTATAGATATAAAAACTATAGTCAATAAAATACAACAACAAAAAAGAAAAGACACAAACAAAAAACAACAACAAGAAAAACAGTTAAATCGAAAACAAGAACAAGTTGTAAAAACAACCAACAACAACGTATAATATTATGAAAGAAACATATATTTTACTTTTTGATTTTATTATCTATTTTTTCGAAAAAAAAATATATATTTTTGACCATCCTCCACATTCGCATCGGCAAAATGTCAAAAAAATAAAAAAATATAGATTATTCCGTTTTTATATGAAAAAGAAAAAAGTGCGTGGTTGTCTGTCTTTCCCCATAACAAATTACATGAGTTGTTGTGTGACATGACGTATGGAATATTTACTGATCCATTATTTGAGAGAAAAAATTTTGAATTTCTATAATTTACACACATTTTGTGTATATATTTTTAATAATACAAACAAACTATTATACAATAGTTTTCTATAGTAGGTATTTATTTGTATTGTTTTGGGTTCCCATTGTTTAACATTGGATGGAGAGAGAAAGTGTAAAATCTACTCTCTTTTGACTGAGAATTGCCTCATGTTGTAATTAGTTGGTTATCAGCAAAAATACAATATTTTGATTTGATTGCAATAGAAATTCAAACAGACTAAAATCACAATAATGTATTTTCGTTTAAAACAATGCAATCGGATCATAAAAAATAATTAAATTTATTTTTAAAAAATCAATTTCAAAGAAAATGTCCCTCGTTCCATGTTTTCTCAAATTGAGTCTTTCAAAAAAATACTTTTTAAACCAACATTTTCTACAAAAAAAAAAAAAAAAAAAAAAATAATAATAATAAATACCTGAAAAAAGAATTGGTAAAATGGTGGATCCATAGATATTCCTACTTCATGCCAGAATTTAACTTTTCAATTCGGATATTTATATAAAGACATGTCAACGATTGTACATTTCAAATATTGATTATTCTTCTTTTTAATTCTTAACATCACAAAGTTAAATTTGTGTTATTAAATTTTTCTGAAAAAAAAAACAACGATTAGCGTATTTTTGAATTCGTAGTTTTTCGATTATAATACCATAACCTTAATATTTTCAATATGTAGTTATGTAGAGCTGTAGCAGGGAGTCTTTATAGACGAGCTGCAGCAGGGAGTCTTTATAGACGAGCTGCAGCAGGGAGTCTTTATAGACGAGCTGCTCTTTATAGACGAGCTGCAGCAGGGAGTCTTTATAGACGAGCTGCAGCAGGGAGTCTTTATAGACGAGCTGCAGCAGGGAGTCTTTATAGGAGCTGCAGCAGTCTTTATAGACGAGCTGCAGCAGGGAGTCTTTATAGACGAGCTGCAGCAGGGAGTCTTTATAGACGAGCTGCAGCAGGGAGTCTGCAGCAGGGAGTTTTATAGACGAGCTGCAGCAGGGAGTCTTTATAGACGAGCTGCAAAAGAATCTTTATAGACGAGCTGCAGGGGAGTCTTTATAGACGAGCTGCAGGGGAGTCTTTATAGACGAGCTGCAAGGGAGTCTTTATAGACGAACTGCAAGGGAGTCTTTATAGACGAGCTGCAGCAGGGAGTCTTTATAGACGAGCTGCAGCAGGGAGTCTTTATAGACGAGCTGCAGCAGGGAGTCTTTATAGACGAGCTGAAGCAGGGAGTCTTCTTTATAGACGAGCTGCAGCAGGGAGTCTTTATAGACGAGCTGCAGCAGGGAGTCTTTATAGACGAGCTGCAGCAGGGAGTCTTTATAGACGAGCTGCAGCAGGGAGTCTTTATAGACGAGCTGCAGCAGGGAGTCTTTATAGACGAGCTGCAGCAGGGAGTCTTTATAGACGAGCTGCAGCAGGGAGTCTTTATAGACGAGTTGCAGCAGGGAGTCTTTATAGACGAGCTGCAGCAGGGAGTCTTTATAGACGAGCTGCAACAGGGAGTCTTTATAGACAAGCTAAAGCCGGGAGTCTGTAGGGAGTATTTATACACTACCACTAGGTAGTCTTCCTAGAAGAGTTGAAATCCCAGTAATATTTTCTAATGAAGGGATTCGAATTATTTGGTTAATAAAATTTACCAAGCAGAAATATACATATATGCTATTCCGCAAAATTTTGATTAATATGGTTTCTCATGAAACCTTTTTACTATTTTTTTTAAGAAAACTACGAATTTTTGAGACGCTAATAGAGAATTTCTTAATAAGAAAAACAAAAAATGACAAGCATTTACAACTTAAAAAAACTAACAAAAAAAGAAACATTCAAAATATTTATTTTGTTTACTCATCAATGAACAAATATTATTTCCAGCAGCTGTAGAAACGATAGACTTTGTCCTGGTTTAGATTAAGCGATTTTACTTGCTGCAATTGACCCTCTCTCCTGCAAACAAAGACTTGCAGCAAATAAACACGCCTAATCTAAATTGGGACTTTAAAACATTTTCAAAATAATAGTTACAAATAAGATTTTGCCCCTCGTTCTTTATTTATTAAAAAATTTAATAATTAAAAAAAATAATATTATTGTTGTAGTTTTGAAATTTTGCCGACCACCACCGCCCCATGATAATGATGATGATTTTTCTCTTGTTCTTTTTTTCTCTCACAAATCAGTTTTGAAAGATAGATTTTATATAAATAATCATAATTTTTTTCTATAAAGTACATAACAACCAAGTTATTATATAATTAAATCTATATATGTGTGTGTATTTTTTATATTTTACGAAAAAGGCAAATTTTTATTGTGAAAAAAAATTATAAACAACTTTGAAATTTAAATTATTACCACAACAATAACAATATATAGAAAAAAAAAAAAAAAGAAAACAACAACAATAAAAGTCAAATCGTACTAAACAAACTAAACCAAAAGCTATGTTTCTTTTTCGTAAACGACGTGCGTGCAATGACGCGATGAGATGCTAACGATGGTAGTAGGTGAAACTACTGTACATTATTTTTATTTTCAATGTATAAGGACATATCAATATTTTGCAAATTTTTGATGTGATTTGTTTTATATTGAAAATATAAATTGCACAGTTTGCAATATTCATCACCGGAAAAAAAGGATTTAGAAAAAATCTAAATGTAACATAACCTTAATGATGTTACCCCTCCTCAAATCCTTGGTAATTTAAAAGACTTTATTTTTGTATCTATGTGTACATTTTGTAATTAATAAAAAATACCCACTCATTTTTAGACTGTTAGATCGATAAATCACTAACTAGAAACAAAAAAACTGATAACTTCGTTTTCGCATTCACAAAAGAAAACAAAAATAATAAACTAAATAAAAATTTGAAATAAATCAAAATGATGTAATATTCTCTTGCATAGAAATTCCAAAACAAAAGCATATAATTAAACGTTTTTTTATCTTCTTTCTCTTCTCTTGTCTTTTTTTGTTTATTTGAAACCGTTATTGTTGTCATTGAAATTCGAAAACGAATTCGATTCGATTTACACATCTCGGGCCGGCCAACAACAACAAACAAACAAATTGTTTAATCGTATCGAAATTGAATTGAACTTTGCCATCAAGGCTGCCAATATGGTTGCCGTGGCAACTCAGGCCCAAGTAGCCCATGCCCAAGCAGCCCAGGCCGCCCAACAGGCGCATCAACAAAAACAACTTGAAGATCTCAATCGTGCCGTTATGATCCAACAAATACAACAGGCCCAACAGCAACACCAACAAAAACAGCTCGAAGATCTCAATCGTGCCGTTATGATTCAACGAATACAACAGGCCCAACAGCAGGCACAGGCCCAGGCCCAGGCAGCCGCATCAGTTGCGGCGGCATCTGTTGTTCGTCCACCCACAGCTGCAACAGTTGGCATGGTAAGTTCGGTTTAAACAAACATCATGTGTCTCTACTCTACATGCAATATATATACTTTTTTTTTTTGATATGAAACAGATTTTCTCTCCTTTTGTTTGTTGTGTCACTAAAAGCAAAAGGTTATATGAAAACGCGAAATATGTTTTTTGTTTGTTTGTTTTAATAACATGGAATATATCTCTCCATTTAATAACCGATCGAAATTAAAAAAAATAAAAATTTGGGATAGAGAAGAGAAGACTTGTTGAAAATTAAAAAATATTCGTAGACATTTGCATTGAACACCGATTTGTTACCGATTTTGCAGTTAATGACTTTTCGATCTAACAGTTGAATCTATTTGTTTGGATATTTACAACATATAATAAAAATCATTTTTAGCCAATATAAGCTAAAAAGTGATTTTTTTTAGAATTTTATAAATGAGCTGAAGCTTCCTGCCTTTTATAGATGAGTTGATGGCAATAATTATATATTATCTAAAATCAAGGATATTTATAGTCGAGCTGAACTAGTGAATCTGTATTGACGAACTAATGGCATGGTGCGTTTTTTAAACGTTCTGAAAGACACGATCATTTCAGTCTTTATATGAAGAGAGTCTTTATAGACGAACTGAAAGGAGTCTTCATTGACCAGTTGAAGTGAGTCTTTATAGATGAGCTGAAGAGAGCCTTTGTAGACAATATGAAGGTGGTCTTTATAGTCGAACTGAATGGAGTCTTTAGATACGAGCTGAAGGAAGTCTTTTTTTAGGCATGCTTAATAGAAGAGTTTAAGGCCGTCTACATAGACGACTTAAAAGAATCCCTATAGATGAGTTCAAAGGAGTCTAAATAGACTCCTGAAGGAAATATGAAAGTCTTTTATAGGCGATCTGAAGGCTGTGTGTCTTTATAGTTAAGTTCAGTCGGGCAGAATTCGTTATACGTTCCTCCATGAGGTGAACATGCATTAGGGGCCAATTAACATTATATACGGTTGTTAGTAACAACCGTCCACTCGGAGACTATTGTCCATTGTGATCATCTTTTACTTGCAAAGAGAAGGAGAAGAGAAAAGAGAGTGGAAGTGCAAGAAAAAGATAGCGAGAGAAGGAAAGTCTAGAGAGAATTCAGGCCAGATAGCTTTTGAGATTCTGCAACCAGGTTCTTTCGACCATCTGTTACCGACTACCTCGCCGTAGAACAAGCAGATTTTGCCAATGAAATAGCCAATGGGTGGTTGCACAGATCTCTCAATCGGAAGATTGGACGATTGTGGGCACCCTCGAGCAAGCTCGTCGGCTATCTCGTTCCCTTCTATGTCATTATGTCCTGAAACCCAACATAAGCTAACTATCTGTCGTATATCATTTAGAGCGGACTTGCAATCATGAACTGCTTTTGAATTTATAGTACACGATATAACTGCCTTAAGGGCCGCCTGACCATCGACATATATAGTTTAGTTTGAATACTCAGGTTTGAAATTAGCGGTAGCGCCTTTTAATACTTTGGCGATGATCTTGAGCATTTCATGTAGAAACATGGACTTATATTGAAAATGTTCTGTAAAGAAGGTGTTTCCACTTAAAGGTGCTGGCATACCAAATTACAGTCTTCTGGTATTCCTTAAAATACCGAACATGAAGGTTATCCTTATATGTGGGCTATACCAAAAAGGCCCACGTTTTGGTGATATTTATCACTTTTGATTGCTGTTGTGAGTGGTACCAAAGGGAGTCGAACGATGATTCCCAACATCGAACTTTATCTAGGTTTGGTAAAGTATTGCAATTTGCAAAGTTTGGATCTAATCGGATAGTTAATATTTCTTATTTACTTTACTTAGCTGGCTTATTACAGAACGGTTGTTTGGTAGTAAAGGGCTCCGACAGGTCCTTTCCGACTTTTAACTGCTGATCTAGTGCCAGTTAAAGTTATCCTCCATAGCCGTATTCATTTTGCAGGAATGCCAAACGCAGACATGGCTTTATACACCTCTGAACGGATAGGGCTGTCGAATGCGTCTTTGTAGTCGATGAATAGGTGAAATGTGTCGATGTGTTTTTCGTGGGTTTTTCCCTCTCTCCTTTTCTCCCGATAGTTCTCCATCGCATTACGTTTTGCTACTGTACGCAGGGTTGTCCTATACGCTGCGTTTTTCATATCAGTGGTGGTCTTTGGTACCCAAGGGATTGGGCAATTCTCTGTCACTGTGCTTCTATATTATTTTCGGGACAAGGGGTGCTTCCGTCAAGCAGTTGGGTAAGTTGAGCGGGGTAGGCTTCTGCTATCTGTTGTGTTTGCAGCTTTTCGACGTCAAATTTCCGTGTTACATTAGATCGCTCCGTCCTCGGATCGATCGGACCTCTAAAACACTGGATGAATACCTTCCGTCTATTACAATATGATCGATTTGATTTCTCGTTGTTCGATCGGGAGAAATCCAAGTGGCCTTGTGTATATCGAGATGAATCTGGTACTGCTACCTATCATGTTTTTTGCTGCCGCGAAGTCAATCAACCTCATGTCGTTGTCTGATGTTTCTTCATGGTGTCTGAATTTTCCGACGGTGGGGCCAAAGATATTTTCCCTTCCGATTTTTGCATTAAAATCTCCTACCAGAATTTTTATGTCATGGCCAGGGCAACGGCCATATACTGTTTCTAGGCGCTCGTCTTTATCTTCGATTGGAGCATGGCCGCAAATGAGACTGATGTAGAAGAACTTCGCTTTTATACGGATTATAGCAATTTGATCATCTACTGTAGTGAATCTGGAGACGAGGTCTTTTATTCTCCTGTTAACTATAAATCCGCAGACAAATTCACGTCTCGCTTCATGGCAGCTATAATACAGGGCGTAATCATCTGATTTACTTACGTCAGTCCCTTTCCATCGCATTTCCTGTAAGGCAATAATATCGGCTTTGTACTTCTTGATTACATCCGCCAAAGCGAGCACTGCGCCTGTTCTGTACAACGTGCGCACATTTCAAGTACAGATTCGCAGATCGTGGTCCTTTGTACGATTGCGAGGGTAGTCAACATGGGTTAGGTGGGTTTGGTTTTCGTTTTCTTTGTAGGTTCGTTTTTTCGAGTGTGGGCAACTAACCCGACGCCTTCGTGGCACATATAAGCTCACTATTTCATCGAGTGATGAAAATAGCTACCCCAGGTGGTACCACGGGGAGGTCAGTGTCCACAATTGAGATGAAAGAGGGACCAAGATAAGCCTGAACTGCGCCATGTTAAAGCCAATATTTTATTACATACAAATGTTTGCATTCATTTTTATCAAATCGGGTTTTCTGCAAATATTTATCTAACAATTGAAGAAGAAATACTTAAACAATGTGCTTAAATTGAGTTCCCAAAACGAAATGGAGAGAATATTCCACGAATTGATTACCAACATAACTATATACGACAGCAAAGTAAGCAGTTCATTGCGTCTAGGCCTGCCCAGTCAGAAAAAGTAGAAAACTCTTTAGAATAAAAAAAAAAATAAAATAAAAGTTAGACCATTTAAAAATGAATAAATGTTTATGTACATACATAGTTTTCCCCCTCTCCATACACATACAAACATATATATGTTATTGTGTAATTAAAAAAAATAATTAAATTTATTTGCACTATTTTTTTTATATATATAAATAACAAATTGGTAAAACTTGCAGAGTTGAGAGACAATAAAGAAGAGAGGGATATACAGAGAAAGAATGAATGAAGATATATAGGCAGAAACAGTGAGTTTTTTTACTATAAAATATTTGTTTCTTCACAAACATTATTATTATTATTATTGTTATCACACATGACAGAGGTTGGTCTATCTTTTGCGATCTTTTGAAAAAATTAAAAATGACATTTATCGCATTCTTCAAGAGAAAAAACAAAAATAACCTCACATTGTTTTTTAGTACAACCTTGGTTGGTACTAAGCCAAAACTCTAGAAATTATTACCACTCCCCCTCAAAACAAAAACAGTAAGTGATTACTAATTCCATTACCATATTAGTAGTGAATTTTGAATTAATTTAATTTATAACCAAACAAACCTACATATAATTATAATACTAAGAAATTAACACAAGAAGAAGAGTGTATACTCAGAAAGAAAACAAAACAAATCTGAACCTCAAAAAAAAAATAACAATGTTTTGTTGTGTTCATATTAGTCCTTCAAAGTAAGTACAACTGCAAAACTACTTATTTTCAAATTTTATCTTTTAATAAATATTGAATTGTCGTAATGGTTGCTGAGTTGGTTGATTGATTGACTGATAATTTAAATGATTGATTACATATACATATATATTGATGGATTGAATTGTCTTATAAACTTTCTAAATGTTTTTGTAAAAAATGTAAAACTTAAGCAAAAAGAAAAAAAATAATAAATATTAATGCATACAACACCATACCACCACCATCACATAATAATACAAATAAAAAAAAGAAACAACAACTACTACTTCAACTGCTACTAGAGTTATACCACTACTATTTAAACGTTCTCTCTATACATATCTTTATTATATATATTTATTTTTGTATATTGGGGCAGTTTTAGTGTAATATCGAAATGCATTTTTTCTGTTATTTTATTTTCTTATTTTTCACAAATTAAATCCTGTTTTTGGTTTATCTATTTTATAATGTTATTTCAAAAATTATTATTTAGATTTCTATTTTTTTTTTTTGGTTTGGTTTTGTTTTGAAAGGTACTTGTACTACTTGCAAATGCTTACAGAAGACACACGTTTTCAACCGAATAATCTTCTTCCGTTTATCACGCTGCTATTTTACGAAAATAGAAAAAAAAAACATTTACTATACCCATCACGCATTTTTTTCCTATCTATCCGCCCCATTATCTGTCATGCGAAGTCAGCTTAACCTTCCAAACAGCGTCTCTTTCCCATCCTTACTTGTAGAAAATTTTAGTTATTTAGAACATGAATATGGATATCGAGTAATATATTTTGGAATTGGAAAGTATGTATTTTCGAATATATATTTTTTTCATTACATTATAGGTCAGTTCCAGTGGAAGTTTTTGGAATTTCACAAAGGTTTTATTATTCACTGTATATAATTTACTAGCAAAGTGTCCGCTACTTCGTATGTGGAAAGGGAATACAAAAAATATTTCATATGAAATCGTGAATACTGTAAATTTGTTGTACTATAGTTTACGATTTAGTACTTTTCATACACACAAGCGCTATTTTCCGAAATAACAGATAGATAAGAATTATATATTTTAGCAAATAAGTACAGGTTCCACATTTACTTCCATTTAACAATTTTCGAACACATAAGTACACATTTTCAAGACTACCTCCATACCACCACCAATAAATTTAGAACCATTTAGTACAAAAACCCCTTTGGTACATCTTTCTAATTCTCCGTTGGTCATTTCCACATTCCAAATTTTAGGTTTCCAGCTCTATCCGTTACCAAAATCCGAATTTCTAAATATACCTCAATCCTGCTTTCAAATAGTAATCGTAAGTCAACATTTAAGAATTCCAGCTCTGTCTGTTCACCAAAAACCACATTGTACCAGATTTGGTACTATTCTGTGCTTTTCGTATCCATATTCTAAACCTATATCAAATCTACACTCCCACAGTAACCTAAGTTGCAACTTTCAGGATTCGAATTCTATCAGTTCACCAAAGTCCAAATTTTATCAAATTTTGTGCTTTTTTGTGCCATAAGTACGAATTTCCAAAACTACCTCATTCATACACTCCAATAATAGCCTTAAGTCCACTTTAAAGGATTCCAGAACTATCCGTTCACCAACATCCAAATTGTACCAAATTTAGTACCACTTATAACTTTTCGTAGACGTAAGTTTATAAAACTTCTTCAATTCCACACCAACAGTAATTTTAATCATAAATTTCAGGATCCCAGCCCTATCCGTTCACATAAATCCAAATTGTACCATATTAAGTACCTTTCGTACTAATAACTTTGAATTTTCAACACTGTCTCAATCCTGTATTCTAATTTTCTATCTCTATATTTTCATTTAAATCTAAATTGTACTTAACTTAGTACCATTTGGTACACATAATCACTCATTTTCATACCTACATCCATGTCTCAATCCTACACTCCATCCTTAATTTTAATTCCAAATTTTAGAATTCCCGCTCACAAAAAAATTGTACCCTATTTAGTACCATTTAGTGCTTCATATATCCACAAGTACGAAATTCCAATATTACCTTAATCCTGTAATTTGTATTCCAAATTTAAGTTTTCCATCTCTATTCGTTTACTCTAATCTAAATTGTACCAAATTTAGTACCATTTAGTACACGTAATGACAAATTTTCAAAACTACCGACATATCTCAATACTGCACTCCAAATTCCGAAATTCTGGAGTCCAATTTTATCCATTCGCACTTAATCAAGTTGTACCAAATATAGTACCAATTAGTACACATAAGTACTATGCTTTCATATTTCAATTCTATATTGCAAACTCAACCATTATTCAAAATTTTAGGTTTAGTTCACCCAAATTGTACCAAATCTAGTGCCGTTCAGTACTTCTCGTACACATAAATACGAATTTCCAAAGATGTCTCTGTAGCTCAATCTTCAACAGTAATCTGAATTCCAAATTCCAGGCTTACAGCTCTATTCGTTCAAGCAAAATCCAAATTGTACTAAATTTAGTATCAATAAGTACGAATTTCCAAAACTACCTCAATTCTACACTGCAACAGTCATTTTAATTTTCAATTTCAAGACTCCAGCTTTATCTGTGAACCGAAATCCAACAGGCACAAATTTGGTACCATAAAGTACTTTTCGTACACATCAGTACGATTTCTTAAAGCTACCTCAATCCTGTAGTCCAACAGTAGTCCTAAATCCGATTTTCAGGATTCCACCTCTATACACTCAACTAAATGCAAATAGTACCAAATTTAGTACCATTTTGTACTTTTTATAAACATAAGTACGAAATTCTTAAACCATTTCCATACATCAGCATCACTTCCTGTATTCCATATAAAATTCAAGATTTTTGCTATATATATATATATAATTAGAACTAAATTTAGTACTTTTAGTACCCTTATGAGTTTCAAGCTTATAGCTTTAGCCGTTTCGTCTGTACGATGATCTGTCAGTCACTCACTCACTTAATTAACACTAAGCTCTTTTATATATTACGATAGGTTTTTATCAAATACGTTTCGGATTTAATGTTGATGAAATCGGTTATTCAATTCGCTTCAAATTAAATTTACAAGTTTATGAAATATTGTCCCCGGGTGAGGGATATTCCTTTCGTTCTTTCCTTGAATTTATAAATATCGAAATTTTTGATTCTTTGTGGTCCCATTTTCGGACTTGATTTAGGCTTGGCTTGTCCATAGATTTCAGAATCTATATGGGTTGATTAAATTCCTTTAAATAATCCACCCTTAATGGTGGTCTAGTCCTTACAAAATATTATATAGTCCTTGGAAAAATACCTTTAAAAAATCAACGCTTAATGGTGTTCTTTAAGAAATGCCTTTACTTGGAGTAATGCCTTTAAGATGTCCAAATTTAATGGATTTCTTGTCCTTTCGATTTTTTAATCCCAGCATAACTGCCTTCCTTGTAAAAATATAAAACCCGATATCCATATTTATATGAAAATAAAGACTTAGTCCTACAACCGGTTAGTATATAACATAATTTGTTCATTTACTATTTTAATAATAAGAAAAAAACTATTTTAAAACATAATTGAACCATTCATCATTGTTGTTGTTGTTATACATTATCAGAATTCTAAAATGACAAAACAGTTTAATTAGAAATTTGACGTGAGTACAATATTTCGTTATAATTTAAATTACCAATATATACATTTTTTTGTTATCTATGAACCATTTTACAATAACACCACCAGCGTCACCACCCGTCACAATACCATTTCCTTCCATATTTCTTTCTTCTTACAACACTATATGTCGCTTTAAACATCACCTAAGTAAAACGACGAATTGTAAGTACAACATTTCCATACGTAATAGTTTCATTCCTATTTTTGTTTTCTGTTGTTTAAAATTTCAAAAAACATATGTTTATAAACTGCTAATATTTTTCTATACTTTTAAAGGAAAATTTCCAATTTTTTTTAGAAAATATATTTAAATTAAAATAATACAATTTCCCTTCCATTCAGTTTCTATGCCGTTCTTATTTTTAGTTTTAAAATATTTGTATTTTAAAGGGTTTCATATTCTAAAATTTCTTTATTTTTTTTTGTCGAAAGTAATGTAAATGGACAAAGTCGTCGCCCCTCCTCTCCAAATACCCCACAAAACATTTGCAAGAAATAATCATTTTTTTCAATTTTCATTAAAATTAAATTTATTTTTTTTTTATAAAAAAACAAACGTGTTCATATACATAGCATATTTTCCGATTAAAAAAATACCAAACAGAAAAAAACAATTTAAATCAAGTACCATTCTAAAGATAAAAAATATTAATTTTTTTATTTTAGTATTTATAATATTATAATTAAAAATATATATTTATTATAATTTTTATTTTCTTTTTTCATTTTTTATTTTGTGTACATCTTATACCTTATGAAAACAATACATATTAATTAATAATACCAAATAATATTTGATGGGTTGCTCATCATCAACTTGTGTCTCTTTGTGTGTGTGTGTGTGGGTTCCTCCTCACTATTTTGCTGCATACCAAATTATAAATAATTACTATTATTATTTTTGATTCGATAATTTATATGTTATTAAATTTCTTTTATTAATTCCAATCAATATATTTGCATTTTCTTTATTTCTCCTCGCCAACACCTTGCTTTCTATTATTGTGTGTACAATCATACGCCAATATTATATATGTTGTTGTTTGTAACACAATCGTATGATATGACAGCTGCCGATGCCAGGACAAATGCAATTGGTACAACCAATGTTAAGACATCCATCAATGGCTATAGCAGGACCGCATGCAGCTCTAATTGGTGGTAATCTATTACGTGGCCATGGTGGTTTGCCGGGAATGCCAGCAGGTATGTTATAAAAAATAAAACACAAAATAATTTTAGTTTTTATAATTTATAGAATTTAGATCCTGCGAATCAACGTAGATGATTTTTAGTAATTGGTTTCCATGGCATCTGTTGATTGTTCAAATCCACCTCCTTACCTTCTTAAGGTTGCACAAAATGCAGTTGTATACCATTGAAGAAAAAATATTGCAGTCTTTATGGAAAAAGTCTGTCACTATAAGAAAAATCTGCTCTGAAAAGGGAATGTTCTGGTGTGATGCCAAATTTCCGAACATTGACTCGGTTGAATATAATTCGTAGATGCAATTTCGAAACAATATTCGACATAAATACAACATATCAAGTAACGCTTAACCAACGGCGAAATGCGTCGTAATGGTGGGAATGTCGTATCTCTCTGGCTTTCCTTTTCATTGTAACTTCGATTATGTAACTCATATCGAAAGAGAAATTAATAAAAACATTTATGATCCTTCGCCCTAAAAAGGCATAAAACTCCGCAAAACAATTATTCTTTAGGAAATTCACATGCAAAGATCTCCTAAATGTTTTCTAGTTCTTGAAATACAACACGCTTTGCGGTACCGGACATAATAGTCTTCTAGTCCTTGAAAATGTTTGTTCTAAAAAATTTCACTTTTAATGGCCTTGGAAAAAGAAAAAATGCTCTTCAGGTCCTTGAAAAATCTCCTATAAAAATGCTTAAAAAATATCGCTTAAAATCTAAAATTCTTCTAGTTTTTCAAAAAATATCCTTTTGAAGTACACGCTCAATTTCGATTTACAAATGTCCGTCTGTCGTTATCAATAAAACTTTGTGCGTCGTAATATTTCTTCTAAACTTAGTTCAAAGAGTTTAAAGATGGGATCTCCGGTGGGTAAACAAATAATCGAATTTTCCTATTTTGAAAATTGAAAAAAAAAAATAATTTTGAATTCAATGTCCTTGATGATGTTCTAAATCAAAATATTGGTTTTATACTCCATCTTTCATTCAATCAAACTTTGTACATCGTAATATTTCTTCTAAATTTCGTTCATGTTTAAAGATGGAGAATATCGGTACACTCCTTCGGGTATTTCCCAAACTAAATGGTCAAAATTGTGCTAAAAAAATATTTTATAATATCATGCGAACGGACTATATGATTTCAACCAAACCTTTTCAACCTATTAACTTTACAAAGCCTAGATTAAGTCCTAAGATGGGACCCGTCGGTCATCTCCTTTTGGTACCTCCCAATCCAATATTACGCGAAAGGAATGTCCGATTTGAACTAAACTTCGTACAACCTATTATCGTTGTCCAGCCTAGATTAAGTCCGACGATGGGACCCATTGGTCCACTTTTTCTGATACCTCCCCCACAAATGGTGAAATTTGTAAATTTTTATAAATCCAATATTAGGCGAAAGGAATGTCCGATTTGAAATAAACTTCGTACTACCCTGTTACCTTTACCAAGCGGTCAAATTTGGTGCACTCCTTTGACAATATTAATAAATAGAATATTAGGCGAATGGAATGTCCGATTTGAACTAAACTTTGCACAACCTACTACCTTTACCATGACTATAATAAGTCCGAACATGGGACCTCTAGGTCCACTCCTTCTGGTACCTCCTCCAAAAAGTGACATAATTTACCTTTACCAAGCCTAGATTAAGTCCGAAGATGTTACCCTTTGATGCACTCCTGATACTTCTCCCACAAATGGTCAATATTTATAAATAGAATATTAGGCGAATGGAATGTCCGATTTGAACTAAACTTTGCACAAGCCCCTTACATAGAACGAATTAGTAAAATCTGTGTGTAATTCCGAAATCGTAATTGAAAACATACCCCAAGTCTTCTCAGGTCGACTTGGAGGATGCTGAGTGAAGAGAAGTCCCAGCCACCATCGTCTTGGTATTGCTCAGACAACTCACAGTTTTCTCCCCCATTAGAGGGATTACACTCACAATGTCATTCGTATAGTTCCGAGAGAACGTCCAAATGTATTTAAGATTCCTCTTAATTAGACAGAATTTCTTGCCAGTGATTCAGTCTCTGTCCCATTCAATTAATCGCAAAAATTTACTGCTCTCCGATAAATTGACTCGTTGGGTTGTTATTGTAGCAGCCATATTGCTTTTACACAATAGTTTCTTGTTCTGATGACCCTTCCATCGAAACGATGCATGAGGGTCATTAGCAACAGTCTTTACTTCAATGGTCTGCTGCCTCAGAAGTCTCGAGACATCGCTGCACGCCGTGGAGATGGAGTTGGAATCTTCTTCCTCGCTAGGTATTGCATCCTTTCTCATCGTTGGGGGAGGCTCATTTAATTCTGAATATATATACTGTATGGGGTGTAGAGTCTACCAATTCACTTTTAATGACCTTCTAGTCCTTGAAAAAATATTCTTCTAAAAATCCTCGCTTCTTCTATATAATAAATATCTGGAAAATATTATTGTCTATTTCCAATATTTCGTTATGTTTAGAATAAAATCGATTAAAATTGATTTTATTTTTTTTTATTCCTTTGCAGGTCTCATACAAGCAATACCTGTAACCGCCGGTGTACCAGGTGTACCGGGAGTACCTGGCGTACCAGGAATGCCAACAGCAATGGGCATGCCTCCCGGTATGGGTGTAATGTTGCCAACGGGAAATCCTATGTTCCAAATGTTACCACGTTTTAGGTGATCGGTTCCTGCACAGGGACAGCTCTGTATAGGGCCGATTGTTAACGTGCCTATGCCGATCATATATCCCAAATAGAACAAAAAAACTAAAAGCAATCTAAATCATCATCTAAAAAAAAAAACAACAACAAAGAAACTAATCACAAAACAACAGATGGTGAAATAAACTAGAAAAAGAAAACAAACTAATACAGAAAAAAAGTCACTAGCAATACGAGATGAAGAAGAAGCAGCAGCATTATACAAATACAAAATTCACTTGGAAAATTTGCAATACAAACACAAAAACAAAGTAAATATATTCCTTACTCAACTTGGTGCTGGACGATAGTAACGTAAGAAAACAAAAATTACAAAAAATTCTTACAAAACAAAAAAGTTTGGAATGGATTTTAACATCGAGAATTAACAAATGGATGGGCACATCAAAAACAAACTCCTCAAGCCAGCCAGATGTATGCTGCAGATCTTTCAACAAGCAAGTTATTAAACAAAAATCTATACTTTATTTCTACTTCTTATTTAAAGTTGTTCTTATATACATATATATAAATCATCTATATATATTTATATTTAATTTATAATTTTCCTTTCATTGTTTTTGTTTTGTTTTTTTCTATGGCCATATACCAATATATATATAAAAAACAAAGGCTGATTTGCTTTGTGAAAGATATGCAAAACAACCATTAAGAAGAGAATGAATTTCTCAGCTCATTTTCAAAATACATTGATACGTAATATACAATTTACAAAGAAAAAAAAACATGTTAGCATAAACGTAAAACAAAAAGAAATGGTAAATATTTGCATTCTTATTTCTGTCATTCTATGGAAACAACAACAACATATACACCCATCTATCCAACCAACCAACCACCCACCCACCAACATCTTTGCAATATTTCATAGACTTTGCTAATCTCAATACAATCAATAATCCATTCAATAATCTAATAAAATGCATTCATTCATTAGTTATATATTATATTATAAATTAGCTAGATGGGATATTATTGCAACATATATGTATGTACACATATTACAAAAAAAAAATATAATATTTAAGAAATTGTGTTGTTTTCCCCTTCCCTCCTTTAAATAGTAATTTGTTTTCTTCTTAATCATCCTTTATTTTCTTTATTATCCTTCTTTACACACCTTATCAAAAAAGGTTAAAAATTTGATTATATGGATATTTGTGCGTGTGCGTAATATTTGCAAAAATTTCAAAATAATTAGAACAGCTACATTGTATATACAAAATTCCATTAATTAATGTATACCAACCTCATGGGGGTTTTTTTATACACTTCCATATAATGAAAATATGTTTCAGACTATTTAGAATCGATTTAGCCGTTTGTCCGTCTGGGAGACTCTCGAGTCCATTATTATTTAAATACAACAAAAGTTGTATTAGATCATGTAATTATTTCGTCGCACAATCACTTCATGCTTCGAGACGGCGGGTTTTGCTTTAACGTCACCTTTACCGAAGTTTCCGACTATCAACTTCGTTTTTCAGGAGAAGATTCTTCAAGTATCTGTCGACTATCAACCAGAGATCTTCGCTGATACACCCGTCAGGGTCTGCTCAATCCATGATTGTCACTCCCAGATCTCCCGTATACCTGGTTGAGCAGCAGAGTCGCTAGGCATTGGTTTCCGTTTTCAGACTTCATGCTTCAAGACGGCGGGTTTGGTTTTAACTTCACATTTACCGTTCTTGGCAGGTACCTCCATCGACGTGGCAGTTTGCCGAGCATCTGGCGACTTCGTGGGTCTCTATGCAACATGTTGCTGCTCTTCCGGTGATCTATAGGTTGTGCCAATGCAGCCACGCCAACATCATTTCATTACATGTTTATTTTTTTTTAATAAACAAGGGTTTTTTGAATTGAGGACTTGGGGGTAAGCCATGACATAGCCTCTTGCAATGGTAAGGACTTGGCCACTAAGTCTGAAGAAACTTGTTGATACACCCAGGTATTAACAAGACTCCGTTCGAATAAAGTCGAGATCCTAATTGTAATACCGTGAACACTGATGTGCACGGGGTTGTCTAACACCCCAGCTTTAGGAAGGCCTCTTAGAAAGGAAGTGATTTAATACCTGAGAATTGGATATTTGGAGGTGCCATTATCGCCTCGTCAGTTCTAGGATCATTTTCTCCTCCGAGACTCTCCCCCTGAACCCGCTGATTGTCCGCGACTATTTATTTGTATTCACAGCTACCCAATGAATAATATTGGGCGGCTTTCCACTATCCGCATCTTGTGGACGCGTCCGTTAGCATTCAGGTCTGATCTCCACCAAGATCAGTGTACTTTCCTACCACCTTGTATAATTCACATTGAATTGGGTCACCAGACTCCGTTGATATCCTCAAATGCGGTGGGATTGGAATTTACAAAAGTAGACTCCTTTAGAGTACATTCGGTAACCTGACCAGTAGTCAACATAAGACCTTATATGTAGAACCGCTTTTTGGGGGCGTCAATTCCTCCTCGTTTATTTGAGAAAATAGTTATTTTTTTTCTGAAATCAATGGCCGATTATATTGACCGAAAAATGACGAAGTGCACCATATCTATTTTGATTTTAATACAATTCTCAATACTCATTTCAAAATAAGACATGGTTCATGCCTCCACTATCCGCAACTTGTGGACCCGTCCGTTAGCATTAAGCTTTGATCCCCGAGGACGGAGATCAGTGTTCTTTCCTACCACCACCAAGATCAATTTTCTTTCATTCTGTCTCTCCAGACTCCTTAGATATATTCAAGTGCGGTGGGATTGAAATTTACAAATTTTTAGATTTAGAGTAGAGCCGGTAATCTGACTACATAAGACCTTATATAGAACCGCTTTTTGCGAGGGCCAATTCCTCCTCGATGCTTTGAGAAAATAGTTTTTTTCTTCTCTGAAACCAATGGCCCGATTATATTGACCGAAAAAATCACGAAGAGCACTATATCCATTTCGATTTGAACTCTCATTTCAAAATAAGACATGGTTCAACTTAAGTTAGTCTGAATTTGAGGTTTAGGCGTAGTTCGCAATCAGCATTGACCCTTATAATATAAAAGTTTATTTCTCCAACTTGCATACATCCTGTCCGCAGCTACTACCCTATATTAAAATATTCACAATTCTTTTTAATGTTATCACATTTTTAAATTTATTTGGCTATAATGAGATTTGTTTATTAGTGATTTGTTTTCAAATTTTATAGACCACATTTTCTTAGGGCCACAATTAAATTGATTTTCTTTCCAATTATTAGATTTTTGTTTTTTGTCACATGTGTTTGTAGTTGTTAAATACACCTTGCCTGTTGATGTATTTGTAATACTAACACTGTAACACGCTTTTTTCATTATCTGCGGCGAATAAAATTTAAACCTAAATCATAGTCGCCGTATACAGAGATGGTGAAAACCAATTGGCAGATGTACTTTTTTGTGATGGCAACAAAAATTATTTGTTTTGCGAAATTATAAACGAATTACATTTGAAAATAGAGTCTAGAATATTTATTTTGTAAACGATTTTTTTGTTTCCATCACATAACCCCCAACAATAATAATCCTAGTTAAGGCAATGGATAACCCAACACGTAGTAAATGTATATTGATTTGTTTTTGTGTTGCATATTAACTACAACAATAAAAAATAATAACCATATTAACTTTGTTGTTAATGTTTTTCTTCCATTTTTTTTGTTTTTGTTTATTTTTTTTTTCTTTTCTCTTTATCTCTCCAGTACAATTTTAGGCGAACCCTCTATATACATATTTGAAACACATTAGCGGGTTATAGAAATAAAATATATTAAAAAAAAAATCAAGCAAACAATACGAGTACATACTATATTCACACCTTCCTGACCACCTTCTACATTTTGTTTTGTTCTCTCGAATGAACCATCCAACAAATGAAAAGACAAAGCCCACCATAGCGATCAAGCCAATTTTCAACTGATTCACTCTATCCGACTACTGATGTGTTCATGGTTGAGTATTGAGCAAAATATTTATTATAATTATATATTATTATTATAGAAATTAAAAAAAAACAAACTCTAAATGTACATAACTTTAGGAAAGTAAAACCCAAAAAACGTATTGAAGTATTTAATGCTACTTTTGTTACCATTTTAATAATGTATTTTTTTCGTTTTTTTCACCTTCTACCTCCACCATTTCATTTTGTTGTGTGTGTTTGTTGGCTTTCTACCACCCTTCTACCCTTTCCTTCCAAATAATCAATTAATTCTGTTGCTCGGTATGTTATTAATATTTAATTTTATTTTTTATGTTTATAACAATTTGTAATTAATTGTAGATATTAATTCTAATATTTTTTATATCTATTTTTAGAAATGCTTGTTGTTTGGATAATATTTTTGTTGTTAAGGCAAAAAGGAAACTCCTGGCGGCTTTCCACTATCCGCATCTTGTGGACGCGGCCGTTAGCATTCAGGTCTGATATCCACCAAGATCAGTGTACTCTCCTACCACCTTCTATGATTCAAATGCGGTGGGATTGGAATATACTAAAGTAGACTACGTTAGAGTTCAAATTATACTGTGGTTCAACAGAAGTTAGTCTGAATTTTAGGTTTAGGCGAGGTCCGCAATCAATATTGGCCATTATAGAGTAACTTCGGGTAATGTGGACTATGCGTCTATATATGGCAATATGCCTTGATGTCTTAGGTAACTTTAATATGTAATATTAGAACCTCTACGAATCGAAATAATTAATTTTTCATTTGCGACAAATTGTTGAAATCCTCATTTAAAGTGTGAGGCAAACAGCTTCCTGTTATTTACAGTCTCATTGCACTTCTAGTTGCCTAAAACCGAACGACTGATCCCAAAATCTTCATATTGAACACTGAGGTGCACGGGGTCGCCTAACACCCCAACTTTAGGAAGGTATCTCCTAAAGTTGGGGTGTTATATTCACAGCTATCCAATGGATAATATTGGGCGGCTCTCCACTATTCGCATCTTGTGGACGCGTCCGTTAGCATTCAGGACTGATCTCCACCAAGATCAGTGTATACTCCTACCACCTTCTACGATTCAAATGCTGTGGGATTGAAATTTAGAAAAGAAGACTCCGTTAGAGTGCAGCCTGTACCATGGCTGCAAGGGTAGTCGTCGACATAAAACCTTATATATAGAACCGCTTTTTGGGAGCGCCAATTCAGCCTCGATGATTTGAGAAAATAAGACATGGTTGAACTTAAGTTTGTCTGAATTTGAGGTTTAGGCTTGGTTTGCAATCAACATTGGCCATTATAGTAACTTCGGGCAATGTGGACTATGCGTCTAATGTGGACAACACTCATATTTTAGAAAATGCTTGAAATATGGCAATGCTGCCTTGATGCCTTAGGCAACTTAAATATTTGCTCCATTCCCAAAAAAAGAATTGATTCCATTTCCATTTGCGATAAACTTTTGAAATCCTAATTTAAAGTGTTAGGCATACATCTTCCTGGTATTTGCAGTCTCATTGCAAATAACAAATGGCGGCTGAAACCGAACGACTGTTCTCAAAACCTTCATATATCAGGGCTTAAATCTAAAATCATTTAGGACATGCATATTGGCCATATCTGTCACAGGAAGGTTTTTTTTTTAATCTTCAGCATATTTAGGATAATGAGAGATCTTTTAAAGAGAAGATATATTAAAATATTGACCAATATTAAAAATGTTCTGCCAAGTGGTCTTCTATAATACATCGAAAACCCGAAATACATCATTGGAAAACAACAGCCCTATTCTCGCAACAATTCACCGTGAATTTGTTCGCTCTTCCCTTTAAAGTTATTATGAAGCAGAACACGCAAGATGAGAATGTGAAAGCGAAAATTTTTTCACAACCGAGATCTCTCCCTAGCGAATATCCAGAATAAGGCTGCAAGTAAAATGTGGCGCGACCCATATATTGGGGCTATTTCAAAACATGGGCCTTTATTCAAAAAATTTTTTGTATTAAAGAAGAAAATGGTTAAACAATCAAAATATGATTTCTTCAGAGACCCTCTGCTTCGACCCGCCGAATATTAAATACATTCAAATATATTAATATTCTCAATGCACAACAACCTGAATAATATTCAACAATTTGGCGTATTTAATTGATTTTCAAACTTATATATAGCGAGCCACAAAAAATATCTTCCAAACAAGTCCCTTATTATTATGTAATATATTTCTAAATTATTTACAAATATTATTTGTTTAGCTTTTATGTTTCTGCTTGTTTGGTCTAAAGAATGGAAATGGGCAATTAAATTAATGCTATTTTTATTTTGAAAATTGTAATTAACGAAAAGTATGCAAGTATATTTGTTTCTCTTGAAATTAGTATATACTTATTTTTTATGTTTAGAATTTATCGTATAATCGTATAATTTTATTTGCCTAAAATTTCAGCTTTGTTTGGTTAATTTTTTGAACACTCTTTCTCTGTCTCTTTTTTTCGTACTCGTTTGATTGGAAGCCAGTAAGTTCCATTTGTGAATTGTTTTGTTTTTTTTTTCTAATACCTTTTTTGCAATTTAGTTTTTCTTGCATTTGTGATCAACGAAAATCAAAATATGTCATAAAAAAACACAAACTAACTAAATAACTTTTTTTAATTTCAATTCTTTTATTATCACCTTCTGATTAGGGTTTGTGAGTGATTGAGTGAGTAAAAAAAAACTTTCTAAAAAGAAAACAAAAAAAACCTGATTGACCATGACAACAGGTAAATGTTTAAAGTCTTCTTCTATTTTGTTTGTCTTTTACTACAATGATTGCTTGTGTGGGTATTTAAGAACAAATACAAAAAGAAAGAAAAAATACATTTTAATAACATACTATATAAATATATATACAAAATATTTTTTGTAATTGGTTTTGGTATAAGTACATATATTTTTACTTGTCTTAAACAGCAAACAATACTAGTAAAAATAATACATTCGTGTGTTTTCCCCATACAATTTTCCAAATTTCCAAAATCAAAAGAACAAGGTAAATAAATGTTTATTTTCTTCTCACTATATATTAATAATATTAAATGGTTAGCTCTCTCTCTCAGTCATTGTGTTTTGTCAGCTGACTTAAAAAACTCCCTCCGAACAAAAAAATATTGAAGTATGTATGTATAATTTGTTTATATATATTTTTCTCTCTATATACACTACTATCATCGTTTTTATTAGTATAATACGGTGCTACAGAAATTTGATAAAATTTTGAAATTAACATTTTCTTTATTTTATAAAAAATATCAATATTAAGTTGTAACTACTTTCAGAGCTCTTTTCTGGTCTGTCGACGGAACTGTATTCAATTGCAATGAAATTAGATACGCCTAAAACTTATTGCAATTGCAATTGTTTTAAAACAAATTTTAATATATATATATATATATATGTTCACGGAATTGTCTGCTATATATGAAAATTTAAAAATGTGGCCAAATTGACTCTTAATACTGAAAATGTGTAGCACCGTATTAGATTAGGATAATATGGTTTTGGGATATATTTTATTAATATTTTGCTTATTATTTTGTTTTTTATTTTTTTTTAATAATTATTGTTTGGAGAAACTTTGATGCATTTTTTAATTACAGACCAATTGGTATTTTTAAAATCCGATGGGTCTTTATAAAGACCAATGATCTCTATTCAGATCAATATGTCTTTATAAAGACCTATGGTCTCTATACAGACCAATTGGTCATTATAATGACCTGTAGTCTGTTTCTATACAAACCAAATTGTCTTTATAAAGAACTATGGGCTCTATACAGACCTATGTTTTCTAAACATACCAATTGGCCTTAATAAAAACCATAGGTCTTTTGGTTCTTATAAATACAAATCGTCTCTATAGAGTACATTTGGAGTACAGACCAATTGATGTTTATAAATACCTATGGTCTTAACGCAAAGACAAAGGGTCTCTATTGATTTAATTTGATCTTTATAAAGACCTATGTTCTCTATATAGACCAGTTGGTCTTTATGAAAACTAATGGTCTTTATAAATACATATGGTTCCTATATAGACCAGTTGGTCTTTATTCAGACTAATTGGCCTTTATAAAAAGGATTTTATAAAGACGATGTGGTCTTTATAGATATCATAGGTTTAAATAAACCCATATGGTCTCTATACACAGTAATTGATCTTTATAAAGACAAAGGGTCTCTATATAGACCAGTTGGTCTTTATAAAGCCCTATGGTCTCTATACAGATCAATTGGTCTTTATGAAGACTTATGGGTTCTATACAGATCAATTGGTCTTTATAAAGACCAATGGTATCTATACAGTCCAGTTGGTCTTTATAAAGACCTATGGTCTCTATACAAACCAATTGGTTTTTTTGAAGACCTATGGTCTCTATAAAGACTTTGGGTATCTTTTCAGACCAATTGACCTTTATAAAGACCTATGGTCTGTATGAATATGGTATCTATACAGACCAATTGGTCTTTATAAAGACCAACTGATCTATATAGAGACCATAGGTACTTATAAAGATCAAATTAAATCTATATACCCATTATCTTTATAAAGACCAATTGGTCTGTAATGATAAAAAAATAAAATAACATTTACATAATTTTGTTTCTACATGATCTGAAATACAAAAAAAAATCTCCATATAAAATTCTTGTTGCGCCTAAACATATGCTACAAAATTTATGTTATTTATAAAATCTCTGCAAAGAATTGTTTCTCCAAACCATAATTATATATTTTTAATTGCACATCAAAATTTGCACAAATTTTTGTTCAATTAACCGAGGAACCCATCATGTGGTTCAATTAAGCGTGGAAACCAATTAACCGTAGGTTCAATTACCCGAAAAATACTGTATTTTTAAAATAAATTTCTTTTACTTTTCTTTATATTTTATGTTTTTTTTTTGAGGAAATTATTGGGCTTTGTTCTTCTTCTTCTCGTCAACTCTTCTCTAACAACGCATTGAGAGCAAGTATGTTACAAAAAATGTTGAAACTAAAAACAAAAATCTTAGAGATCGTTTACCAAAAATGTTAAAGCAATTCATATTATCGATTTGTAAGTACTCTCTCTATCTATCTTCTCTTCTCTCAATATTATTTGTAATTGTTTCGCAAAAAAAATAATTATTAATAAAAAATGACAAGTGAATGCTTTGAAACAACAACTACAGAAAATCCTTATTGACACATCAACACAATTTATATATAAAATAATTTGGCTATATCCCACCCACACACATAAAAACCCCAATAACAAATTAAGTAGTCGTAATTTATTTGAAAAAAACAAAAAAAAAAATGTCGAGAAAATCCTTTGCGTGTGTTATTTATTTTGCACCTTTGTTTGAAGAAAAAACCGCTGGTGTATTTCGATACCTCCACCTTGGCAACTTCCCCCCTATTTTCCCAAAATTAATTTAGATTTATGCTAAATAGCTGCAATTGTATGTAATTCGTATTGTTTTAAGAAAAAAGAAAATAATATATACCCGTTCTAGAATGTATAGTGAGAGCCTGACAGAATCAAATACAAAAAGGGGACAAATGTATTGTAAAAATAATAATAATAATTAAACACTTCCCACCCCCCACTCCTTAACTACTAAAAAGGTAACCAAATCACATTTTATTTAAAAAAACAATTTGATTTGAATTAATGGAGAAAAAAAACAATATTTTAAAATATATATATTTTTTTAATGTTAATAAAATTTAAAACTTATATGCAAAACGAAATTTAACTTAAAATACAATTAAAAAACGAATTTTTATATATTCTAACTTTTATAAAATTTTATTTTATATATAAATACAAATTTTTATAAAATTTTATATTTTTATATGTTATAAAAATTTTAAATTGTTATAATAATTAATAATTTGTTATATTCAAATTAAAGTTAAAAAAAAATAATTTTTTATATGTTATAAAAATTTTAAATTGTTATAAAAATTCATAATTTCTTATATTCAAATTAAAGTTATAAAATATTGTTTTTTTTTTTTTTTGTATTTCTAATCATTTTGTTTAATATTAAGTGAGAAAATGGTGTGTAATTATATGTGTTTTGTTTTTATTTTTATCTAGCCTTTAATTAATTTTGTCCTAACCCCAATTAAAATCCATATATTGTTGCAAATACAAATTTCTAATATATGATTACTATTTAGAAAAAGATACTAACCTATAAAAAAATCTAACCAAAACAAAATCAAGAAAACAAATTAAGCTTTCAATTATTAGAGTAAGTAGATTTTTCAATTCAATTGTTTTTCCTTGCTCCTTGAATAAACAAAACAATAGTATGTATGTATTGCATTTCCCAAATATTATCATTACATTTGTAAAAAATCCGCCTCCAACCACATAATCGTTATATAGAACTATAAAGTAGAGTTGTTTAATTTTTTGTAGAGCACACATTAATAATATTCATACATATATACATATGTGTTATAGGTGGGTTATATGGAGTATAAATTTGTACTCCTTTCTAAGGTAATCACCTACATATATATTGTCTCACTGCACATACCACCACATCTCTGGGTAGGGGAAAAATAGTTACTATTTTCAAATAGTTTGTTTTCGATATAATTTTGAAATTGTTTTCACTGGAAAATGAAAACTAGTATTTGTGTTTGGTGGTTACAATTACAAAAACAACATAAATTTGGCACGTATTAAAATCTAAAATTTTTTCTGAAGTTACAATTTTCTAATTTTTTTAGTCCAATGGAATTACGCTCCAGTTCAGTTACTACTTTGCATATCTTAATTTACACCAATCACACACCTTGCTTACATGCTCTTCTTCCATTTCAATTAAAAAACCAAAAAAAAATCTGTCTCTTTTAACACACTCTCCGGCGCTTGTTTTCAAAAGGATATACATTTCAAATATTATATTTTTATTTTTGTTTTGTTATTGTTGGTGCTTTGTTTTATTTCACCATTCACAACAACAAGAAAAACAAAAAACAAACATCATCGAAAAACCAAAATCTGTGCAATAGCATCATTATATATAAAAAACAAACCCAATAAATTATTTGTATTTTTTTTCTTTTCTTACAAAAACAAATGTTTTTTTTTATTTATTTAACAACAAATGTTGTATTAGTATAATTATTACAATACATACTACTTACTATTATATATATTTATATTGTATTTTATTTTTATTATAAACAAAAAAATAAATAAATGTGACAAGTGATTGCCACAGGGCCGTACATTAAAAAAAATGTTTCGAATGTTTGTTGCTGCTGCACATCCCAGCAACCAGCATTCTACAAACACAAACCATTCTAGCCATCATCCACCACCCCCGTCGTAAACGGCCTTCTGTGGCTTTGCATAAAATTAATGTTGGACTTGAGGCAAAGTATGAATTGTTTAGCGGTGCCGCCAAACTCTTGTGTGTTCCGTTGAAACATTTTTTTCATATTTTTACTGCTGAAAGTACCTCAGAAGTGAATTTGGAACGTATGTAAGTCAAAATGAAAACTTAAAAAATTGTTGTTGTTTATAAAATTTGTTTGGTTCTAAAGCTAGATTAAAAAACATTTTTGTAAATCGCCTAGCATTTTGTGGTTACTAATTAGCTTTTCTATTAGATTTTTCACATCAATTTAAAAGTTTCGAAATAACTCTTTATTATTTGGAATTAAGTTTTGAAATTGATTAAAATAATTCTAGAAAAAATTGTGTAGCAAATGAATAATATTTAATGTTTTTTATATTTCAAAATAATAATTAAATTTTTTTTTCGAATTGCAGTTAAAAGTCAGAATGAGAATACATATGCCAATTTGTAAAATAATGATATCGAAATGAAATATCTCGGTATTTAAGAAAAATGTGGATAATGTTTAAAAGCGTCTCTACGACAATTGAATAATGTGGATACAAGTTTTGTGACCTTGGGATAATGCGGATAAACCATTAATGGCTTTTGCACAATCAATTTTACGAGAATGACCTCTAGATGATATATGAATGCAATGAAAATAACGTGTGGATACGACTATACGCTGCAGGATAACTTTAGCTGGTAAAAGGTCAGCAGTTAAAATCGGAAAGGACCTCTCCGAGCACTTCAATACCGAACGAGGATTAAGACAAGGTGACAGTTTGGCGTGTGGCCTAGACGCGGTATGAACCTACGTCCAGTAGACTCAGACCACCTTTCGATCATCGTCACCGTCAACCGACCATCGGACCTATCGAAGGCCTTCGATACCGTCAACCATGCCAAGCTGTTCGAAGTTATAGAGAAGACAAATCTCCGACCGTTTTTTGTAAACGTTGGATAATCAACTATATGTGTGGACGCCAGTCGTATGTGGCATTCAGAAACAGGAAGTCTAAACCGCGTAGAGCAAAACAGGGAGTTCCGCAACTCTACTTTTCTGATATTCCACAACCACCGGACGACATAGATATCGTAATGTATGCGGATGATTGTACAATCATGGCGTCATGTCAAATTATTGATGACATATGTGAGAGGTTAAACTTCTACATAGCCGATCTTGTTAATTTCTACCATCTGAGGAATATGAAAATCTCCGACACAAAATCAACAACCTCACAGTTCACCACATGGACGGCTGAAATGAAGCTCCCACTGAATATAATGGTCGGTGGAGAACTTATTCCGACCACCAACTACCCCAAGATACTGGGAGTAACGTTCGACAGCCTTTTCAAGTCGTCTGCGCAAGCCACTGCTTTATGCGATAAGCTAAGAAGTAGGAACAAGGTCCTCAAGTCGCTAGCCAGCAGCACTTGGGCGCTGACAAAAAATAGACCTGCAGAATGCAGTCTTTATAAACGAGCTAAAATCAATATTTAAAGACGATCTGAAAGGAATATTTATAGATGACCCGATATGGAATCTTATAGACGAATTTATGGCAGATTTTTTCTAACGAATTGAAGGTAATGTTTATAAATGATTTGAAAGGGGTCTTTATAGACGAGCTGATGGAAGTCTTTATAGACAAGCTAAAGGGAGTCTTTATAGAAAAACCGAAGGAAGTTTTTATAGACAAGCTTTAATCAAAGGAAGGAAATCTTTAGGCTTTTTAAAGGGCTTATTTTTGACCAGAGGAAGGTTATAGACGAGTTGAAGGACTACTGAAGACCTGTTTTGAAATGAGCTGAAGAATATATAGGCGAGCTAAAGGGAGATTTTTTAGACGACCTAAATGGAGCCTTTATAGGCAGTTAAATATAGTCTTTATAGGCTGAATGAGGAAGTCTTTACATATAATTCAAAGGAAATCTATATAGACGATTTGAAGCACGATAGTTGAAGGAGTTGAAGGAAAACTTTTTGACGTCTGGTTTTAGAATTATTTATAGCTGATGATGAATGAAGAAGTCTTTAAGAAACGTCTGTCTGGGGCCTGAAAAAAGGAGTCATTTGACAAGCTGAAATGAGTTTTTATAGGCGAGCTGAAGAGAGTCTAAATAGACGATCGGAAGTTCATTTTTTTGAATACAAAAGTGATTATAGAAGAGCTTAACTTTGTGAGACTTTATGGGGCGAGCTAAAGGGAGTTTTTTTTGGGCGAGTTATAGGTGAGCCTTAGTTATAAGCGCCTTGAAGGGTATTTTTTTTACCAGCGGATGTTAGTCTTTATTGACGGGCTTAGAGACGAGTTAAAGGAAGTCTATTTTGACATCCGCTGTAATTATTTATAGACGAGCAGATGGACGTCTGTATAGGAAAAAAATTTCCCTCTCGAAATGGGCTAAAATAAAAAAGTGAAGGGAATTTTAAAGATGACTCGCAGGAAATGTGCTGAATTGTCTATAGGTGAGCTGAATGCAGACTTTATAGCCAGCTGAATCCGAAAAGCTGAAGAAAAGAGTCATTTCGTGTGAGCTGAATGTTGGTTTTAGGACTGCTGGAGTGAGTTTTTATAAGCGAGCTGGACGATTTTTTTGAAGACTGAAGAGCTTAACGTTGTGAATCGTTATGGGACGAGCTGAAGGGATATTTTATGGGCGAGTTATAGGTGAAGCATAGGAAGGCTTTATAAGCGCCTTGAAGGTTTTTATTTACAGTAGCGGAAGTTAGTCTTTATGGACGAGCTTATAAGCGACTTGCAGCAAGACTTTTTTTTGACGTCGGCTCTAATTATTTATAGACGACGAGAAGAATGAGCTAAAGGCGAATTGAAGACTTTAGAGACAGCTGAATCCGGTATTTACAGACTGAACTAGGAAGTCTTTACAGATAGGCCAAAAACTTTATAGACGAGTTGAAGCCCAGAGTGTTTATAGAAAATGGGGTTTCTTTTTGACCACCTGAAGGGAGTATTTATGGAAGACTTTTGGACGAAGACCTTTGGATTTTTTATAGAAGAGCTGAAGGGCGTGTGTATTGGAGGAAAAGGTTTTCCATCTCGAGTTTGGCTAAAAGAAAATAACTTGTTCTTGTTTTATTTACATCTACGACGTTCTATATATGTATTCTCATTCTGATTGTAATGCTGACTTCGAATGTTACGTTGTTCAATGCCAGTCCAAAAATATTTTATTATTGCTAATTTTTGTCATTGATTTCGTTTTTTTTTTTAATTTCTAGGAATAGTTTGTAAATATATTTGTTTGTTCTTTAATAGTTTTATGTAAAAGCAAGAAAAACAACAACAATGAGAGATATTATAAATGAAATACGTTTGAATTTTGCTGCTGCTGTTTCCGAATAAACTCTGGGCGACACTTGAGTAAATGGTTGGGTTTTCCCACTTCTTTGTCTTGTTCTTCTGCATAGCCGAGTTGTTTTTAGAAATTTTAAACAGTAAAATAAAACTATATATTTAATAATTATTATTGTAAGTTTGTTAGTAAAATAAATACATACATGCATACATAGTACATTTTATATACATCTATATGTATACAATAGAACAAGTTGAAGAGAAAAAAAGGAAAATTTTTAAAAGAGATTTTTTTCTTTGTAAATGAATCATTTTGGAATTAACTTTTGTGTTAATTTTTTGAAAATGTGTATAATCTACCATCTCTAAATTTACTTGTGCGAACTTATTCTATTGTATAATGCATTTGTATTTCTAACCCCCTTTTCCCCATATTTCATTAATAATTTTCTTTGGGTATTATGGTTTCATATGTCATCCTGTTTAACCTTTCTCTCTCTCTCTATCTGGTGTAATATTTCCATACTCTCAGTATATATTTGAAAACATTTTTTTTTGTAATTTATTTTTTTTTCATTCTATATATAAATATATACATATTACAATGTTATGATGTTTTATTTTTTGTGGTATTTGTTGGCATTTTTTTTACTATTTTGTAGCTATGTGGGGCATTATTTAAGTGGCAATGATGAGTAGGCATTGTTTTTTAATACAACTCGGCTATTAATTGATTGTTAGAAAAAAAATTAAATAAAGGAAAACCTCAGGCCATGTAAAAAAGTGTCACATTAATTTTATTGATCGAAAAAATTCCTTGCCTCTCGCAGGGTTGAATACCTCCTCCCGCTCATTAATGTATCCAAAAAAAGATACAAATAATTTTTGAAAAATGAACTCTAATTTGCATGCCAAGGCTCCTTGGAGGTCTTCTTCTCAATCTGCGATGCAAGCGATGTGTTGAAATCACATCACAGTTTGCTTTATTATTTTTAATTTGTTTTCCGAATCTTTCATTTTTCTTATTTTTTTCCTCTTTGTATGTATTTATGTTTGTGGGTATTTTATATATAAAAAATTAAAATATTTATATGTATAACTTTTTAAGTAAAAATATCTATTATTTTTTGTAAAAATACAAATTAAAGTAAAACTGTTGGATTTTTCGGTCCTTGTCACATTATTATTATTATTATAAACATACGACACACACTTACACACTGTCTTACAATAAAAAATAATAATATTTTACAAAACAAATATATATTTACTATATATAGTAACAGCCTTAATTATTGATATTTCATTTTTCAAAACTTCTTTCTGTCTTCTTATATAAAAAAATCAAAACCAAAAACAAAAAAAAAAAAAAAAAAAAAACATAATTTTCACTATTTTTTTACAGGATTGAATAACAAACAAAATGGAACATGAAAAAAAAATTACAAAAAAACAACAGCAAGTTATTATATATTAAATGTTTGTTATTTGAATTTTATTCTGTGTTTTTTCTATTTCTATTTCTATTTTTTTTTTTTTTTTTTGGATTATAACAACTACTATACATAGAAATATTGTTAACAAAAAATAAAAAAATAGTTAAATAATATTAATATTAATAATAATATATACATATATATTCATTTAGAACATAATAATTATAAACAATTGTATGTCGCTAAGTTTTAAACAAAAAATAAATATGGAAATTTATTAAAAAACAACAAAAGATATTATCTTCAAAATCAGAGGCCACCTTTGGTCGTTAGGCGTGTTTGTAAAAAAACTCACAACAAAAAATAAATGGTTTTTTCTGATCAAAAACGAAAGTGGTGGTGTTTTATTTGGGACTTCTGGGGTTTATAGACGAGCTAGAGGAGTCTTTATAGACGAGCTGAAGGCCAGGGAGTCTTTATAGACGAGCTGAAGGCCAGGGAGTCTTTATAGACGAGCTGAAGGTCAGGGAGTTTTTATAGACGAATAGAGGGGGGGGGTCCTTATAGACTAGCTAAAAGGAGTCTTTTCAGACGAGCTGAAGGCCAGGGAGTCTTAATAGACGAGCTGAAGGCCAGGGAGTCTTTATAGACGAGCTGAAGGCCAGGAAGTCTTTATAGACTAGCTGAAGGCCAGAGAGTCTTTATAGACTAGCTGAAGGCCAGGGAGTCTTTATAGACGAGCTGAAGCCCAGGGAGTCTTTATAGACGAGCTGAAGCAGAGAGTCTTTATAGACGAGCTGAAGCGGGGAGTCTTTATAGACTAGCTGAAGGCCAGCGAGTCTTTATAGACGAGCTGAAGCCCAGAGAGTCTTTATAGACGAGCTGAAGCCCAGGGAGTCTTTATAGACGAGCTGAAGCAGAGAGTCTTTATAGACGAGCTGAAGTCAAGGGAGTCTTTATAGACGAGCTGAAGGCCAGGGAGTCTTTATAGACGAGCTGAAGGCCAGGGAGTCTTTATAGACGAGCTGAAGGCCAGGGAGTCTTTATAGACGAGCTGAAGGCCAGGGAGTCTTTATAGACGAGCTGAAGGCCAGGGAGTTTTTATAGACGAGCTGAAGCCCAGGGAGTCTTTATAGACGAGCAGGGAGTCTTTATAGACGAGCTGAAGCAGGTAGTCTTTATAGACGAGCTGAAGCAGGGAGTCTTTATAGACGAGCTGAAGCAGGGATTCTTTATAGACGAGCTGACGCAAGGAGTCTTTATAGACAAACTGAAGGGAGTCTTTATAGACAAACTGAAGTGAGTCTTTATAGACGAACTGAAGGGAGTCTTTATGACGAGCTGAAGCAGGGAGTCTTTATAGACGAGCTGTTGCAGCATGGAGTCTTTATAGACGAGGTTTTCACTTTGTGCCAAATCCTGGAAAATACCCACGAAAACACATCGACACATACCACCTATTCGTCGACTATTAAGCCGCATTCGACAGCCCTATCCGTTCAGAGGTGTTTAAAGCCACGCCAGCGCCTGGAAAATACCCACGAAAACACATCGACACATACCACCTATTCGTCGACTATTAAGCCGCATTCGACAGCCCTATCCGTTCAGAGGTGTTTAAAGCCACGCCAGCGTTCGGTATTCCTGCAAAATTAATACGGCGATTCAGGATAACTTTAAGTGGCACAAGGTCAGCAGTTAAAGTCGGAGAGGACCTATCGGAGCCCTTTAATACCGAACGAGGATTCAGACAATGTGACAGTTTGCCGTGTGACATGTTTAACATCCTGCTGAAAAAGGTCATACGAGAGGCAAAAGTGAAGGAGTCTGCCAAAGTGGTAGATGTCGAATAGACCAAACTGATGGTATCAACGCGCAAGACGTCCAGTAGAATCGGACCAATTGTGGAACTTGAGAACTACAGCTCCGAGGTAGTCAACGATTTTATGTACCTTGGTACCGCCATAAATAAAACTAATGACACCAGTTTTGAAATTCGCAGAAGGATAGTATTGGCCAACAGATGCTAATATGACCTAAGTAAGCAATTTAGAAACAAGGCCACCTCCCGCCAGACCAAACTCACACTTTACAAGACGCTAATGCTAACCATGCTTTTATATGGATCTGAAGTATGGCTACTTGCGCAAGCAGATGAGACAGCTTTTGGAGTGTTTGAGAGAAAAACAAAAACAGAAAAACGGAACATGTTCTTTTAAATTGGAAGAGCTGCGAACAAGGCCGACGCGCCTGGAAATATTTTTTAAGTTCGGCTTATGCTCTCTTGGACCAAAATAAAAACTTTGCAAAATCATTTTCTACAAAATATAAATATATTGGCGACCAACATGGAATAATATTTGCGTTTTGTAGAAACATTGTGTCCTAAAAATGAATATTGACGGCCAATGTGATAATTATTCAAAATCTCACTCAGATCTAAACATAGAAAAAATCTTGTTTCTAGTGGAGCCCAACATGGCTGTTATGCTGAACCTCAAATAAACCTATTTACAAATAGACCGAACTTCTGAATGCATGTCAAAGAAATCTTCATTCACTTGGACTGGACCGAAATTAAAACTTTGCGAAATGTAGAGAATGATTTGGTAAATTTTTAAAAATAGAAATATTTTGGCGTCTAACGTGGTTCTGCGACTTGATACATTGACTGCACAACGTAATATTTTTACCATACAATTTATGTCATCAAAATCGCCATTCTCTTGGACGAGAATTAAAACTTTTTAAATTCATTCTCTATAAAACTTAAATATATTGGCATTCAACATGGGATATATATAAATGGCGGACAATGTGATTTTAGAATGTATGTGCATAATTCTTCAATATCTCACTCAGACCTAGGCAGAAAAATAATATTGTTTCTAGTGGCGCCCAATTTATGAATAGACTAAACTTTCCCCTTGGCCGAAAATGAATATCTACAAAAAATGTGGTTCTGTAATGGCCTGTGCGCCCTTTAACTCTCGAAGGAAGTTACTGATTTCATTCAAACACATAATACTATTTCTTCCGAACTTAGATTTAAGTTCCACAATGGGAAATATCCTTCCACTATTTCTACCACAAAATTCCTTCTGAAAAAAGTATAAATTGGCGCCCAACGTTGGGTTACAATTTATTAAATGGAAAATAATTAAATAAGAATATAAACTTGTATTAAACTATAAAGGACATGCCAGAACAATACGAGTACGTTACGGTACACATACAATGGACGGACATGCCTCTGCACAAACCTGAAAAATAATATGGAATTGAAAGTGGTGAAAACCTGTAAATATTAATAAACATGGAGGAAACGTAGTTCTAAAGGTGGCGGAAGATAGGGCTATTCCGTCAGCGAAATGGTATAGAGAGAGGTTAGGAATACCATGGCTAGGGTGGGGTTTTCTCTCGCAAAGTCAATCATATTAGGTTTCAATCTACAATGTTTTGTGATAAAGCTCAGGTCCAACTCACTGACAAGAACTGCGGCTCCATAGACTGAGCACCGTCAGTGAGTTGGTTCCGCTTCCCACATGATAGGGGTCCCCAGGACAGGACAAACACAAGAAAATATAAAGAAGGAAGGCACCCTTAATTTTTTCGAATAAATAAACACCTTCCTAAGAAATACAAAAAATTCTTCAAATTATTAATCAGTCAGTCAGTTAGTCGATCAATTGTTTGGGATTTTTTAAAACATTTGATCTAAGCACGTTCTTGGAATATTTGTTAATATATTTTTACAACAACAACACAGTTTTGTTTTTGTTCGCTTGGACATTAAGCCACAAATAGCCAATGAGTGAGTAATTATTCGCTTGCCAACATTCGTTGACACATTATAGAATTATACAAAGAAGAAAACAACAAAAACAAAAATAAACAAGTTCAGATAAAAACCAAAAACCAGAATATCGGACAGACAACATTCTGGTAATCAATTGAACTCATTGCAAAACCCAAAAAAAAAAACATTCAAACCGCTGGAATACTTATTATTTTACAAATGGTGAATGGTGATTAGAAAAAATGTTTTAAATCCCTCACAGTGAGAGGTGAAATAATAGAAAATGTGTTAACAGTTTCATAGATAAGTTTTTATTTTTTTTTTCTACTGTGATAATTAATCGAGTAAATATTTTGCATGTTCGATTTATCTCACTTTTGTTTTTAATTTCACAAAATTGTGTTAAAAATAGATGGGCAAGTTGCGTGTCAGATATACATACCCGCCCAGTTACCTTTAACTATAATTGAGAGATTCGCTGTTAAATTTTGTAATGCGTTATTGCTATGAGCTGAGGAAGGCTATTGTTAATAATCTTTTGTATTTCAATGGGTCCAAAAATCGCACAATAAAAAAAAAAACAACAACAAATTGATCCCACATTAGTATGTGGGATTTTTATGTAGCAATTTGTAAAAATTATTGAATGCAATACGCTATTAAGGAATATATATGAACGCCTCCAAATGGAGAAAAACTCCAGAATATATTTTAGGTTGTGCGGGCTTCCCGAATTTTTATTTTAAATTAAAATTATTGAGGTGAGTTCCAAAAAAGCACATTGGTTGCCAATATATTTTGAAGAGAAAAAAACATAATTTTGGTCTATGCGAAGTTTGGTCTTATTGAGGTAAGTTAAAAAAACACGTTGGGCGCCAATATGTTTTGAAGAGAAAATGCTTCTGAAAACCACTATTTAAAAATAGTTTTATGCAATATTCTATTAGGGAATTAATATAAAAGCCTCCAAAAGGAGACATACTATAAATAGAAAAATACCTTAAGAATATATTTCAGATTTTGTGTCAAGGTTGGGCTTCCCGAATTGTTATTTTAAACTATAAATTCAAATTATTGAGGTAAGTTCCTAAAAAAAAAAACATTGGGCTCCAATATATTTTGAATCTAAGTCTGAACCGATTTTCCAGAAAATCACCATTCATCATTTTGGACTAAATTCATTACGCTATGCCAAATTTCGTGCAAATCGAAGGATATATAGCGACTTTGATGGACCATTTACATAAAATCGGACGAATATATATATGGTAGCTATATCGAAATCTGAACCAATTTTTCCCAATTTCAATAGGGTTCGTCCTTGGGCCAAATAAATGAGCTGTGTCAAATTTCATCCAATTCGAATCAAAACTGCGAACTGTACTTTGTTTATAATTTAAAATGGACAGACGGACATGCATATATCGATTCCGAATGTGATTCTATGCATATTCTCAAAAGGAACCATGGGTCTATCTCGATACCTTTTGTCTGTTACAAACATATGCAAAAAGACATAATACCCTGTACCACAGATTTGATTTGAAGATGAAATTTTTCTGAAAACCACTATTTCTGTTGTAAGCGAATTACGATTATTTGACATAAATTGTAATAGCAGAAGTTTGGTCATATCGAGGTAAGTCCCAAAAGACAACAAGTTGGGCGCCAATACATTTTGAATAGAAAATGATTCTGAAAAAAACTTAATTTTAGTCGAAATTAAGGTTTTTGAAGAGAAAATGTTTCTAACCACTATTTCTGGTCTAAGCGAGTGACGATTATTTGACATAAATTGTAATAGCAGAAGTTTGATCATATCTCGGTAAGTTCCAAAAGACTGTGCGAGTATATTTTTTGTACAAAATGATTCGGTAAACCCATAATTTTGGTCTAAGCGAATGATAATTATTTGACATAAATTCTTACAGGAGAATATTGGTGTTATTGAGGTGAGTTCCAAAAGAGAACATGTTCAGCGCCAATATATTTTTTTTGTAGAAAATTATTCTCCAAAACCATAATTTTGGTCTAAGCGAATATAATAGCAGAAGTTTGGTCTTATCGTAAATTAGTTTATTTGAGTTTTTGCCTAATATTCATGTTGGGCGCCACTTGCCACTTTTTAGGCATTTTTAAACAAGTCAAAGATTTTTGATTCTGTTTAGTTTATTTTCAGGCATTATTAAGTGAAATCGTTTTTATTATGAGCGGAGACAGAAGTTTTGTAAATGGTTTTGGCATAAATTCGACATTGGGTGTCAAATTCAGGACTAAATACATCAAGGCCATGTTGGGTGTCAAATATTATATTTTTTTCTCCCGATAATGTATGGAAATTATAGGTTTATTCAAAAAAATGTGAAACCATCATGGGGCACCAATTAATATTTTTTGGTAGAAAGTGAACCGATATACCTATTTTCGAAGTTAATGTCTAAAGTTTGGATGATATAGGTTACACGCTTTCTGAGTTATTGTGCACGGTCCTTGAAAAATCCACGCCTCTAAAGGTCCTTGAAAAAATATTCTCTTAAAAATCCACGCCTCTAAAGGTCCTTGAAAAAATATTCTCTTAAAAATCCACGCCTCTATAGGTCCATGAAAAAATATTCTCTTAAAAATCCACGCCTCTATAGGTCCTTGAAAAAATATTCTCTTAAAAATCCACGCCTCTATAGGTCCTTGAAAAAATATTCTCTTAAAAATCCACGCCTCTAAAGGTCTTTGAAAAAATATTCTCTTAAAAATCCACGCCTCTATAGGTCCTTGAAAAAATATTCTTTAATAAATCCACGCCTCTATAGGTCCTTGAAAAAATATTCTTTAATAAATCCACGCCTCTATAGGTCCTTGAAAAAATATTCTTTAAAAATCCACGCCTCTATAGGTCCTTGAAAAAATATTCTCTTAAAAATCCACGCCTCTATAGGTCATTGAAAAAATATTCTTTTAAAAATCCACGCCTCTATAGGTCCTTGAAAAAATATTTTTTTTAAAAATCCACGCCTCTATAGGTCCTTGAAAAAATATTCTCTTAAAAATCCACGCCTCTATAGGTCCTTGAAAAAATATTCTTTTAAAAATCCACGCCTATATAGGTCCTTGAAAAAATATTCTTTTAAAAATCCACGCCTCTATAGGTCCTTGAAAAAATATTCTTTTAAAAATCCACGCCTATATAGGTCCTTGAAAAAATATTGTCTTAAAAATCCACGCCTCTATAGGTCCTTGAAAAAATATTTTTTTAAAAATCCACGCCTATATAGGTCCTTGAAAAAATATTCTTTTAAAAATCCACGCCTCTATAAGTCCTTGAAAAAATATTTTTTTAAAAATCCACGCCTATATAGGTCCTCCAAAGAATATTCTTTTAAAAATCCACGCCTCTATAGGTCCTTGAAAAAATATTCTTTTAAAAATCCACGCCTCTATAAGTCCTTGAAAAAATATTTTTTTAAAAATCCACGCCTCTATAGGTCCTTGAAAAAATATTCTTTTAAAAATCCACGCCTCTATAAGTCCTTGAAAAAATATTCTTTTAAAAATCCACGCCTATATAGGTCCTTGAAAAAATATTCTTTTAAAAATCCACGCCTCTATAGGTCCTTGAAAAAATATTCTTTTAAAAATCCACGCCTCTATAGGTCCTTGAAAAAAATATTCTTTTAAAAATCCACGCCTTCTGTGGCCTTGAAAAATTATTCTGTGGCCTCTATTGATGGGTGAAAAAATATTCCTTTTAGAAATCCACGCCTTCTGTGGCCTCTATCCACGCCTTCTGTGGCCTCTATTGATGGGTGAAAAAATATTCCTTTTAGAAATCCACGCCTTCTGTGGCCTCTATTGATGGGTGAAAAAATATTCCTTTTAGAAATCCACGCCTTCTGTGGCCTCTATTGATGGGTGAAAAAATATTCCTTTTAGAAATCCACGCCTTCTGTGGCCTCTATCCACGCCTTCTGTGGCCTCTATTGATGGGTGAAAAAATATTCCTTTTAGAAATCCACGCCTTCTGTGGCCTCTATCCACGCCTTCTGTGGCCTCTATTGATGGGTGAAAAAATATTCCTTTTAAAATCCACGCCTTCTGTGGCCTATTGAAAAAAATATTCTTTTAGAAATCCACGCCTTTATATGCCTTTGAAAAAAATATTCCTTTTAGAAATCCACGCCTTCTGTGGCCTCTATCCACGCCTTTAAATATGCCTCAAAAATATTCTTTTTAGAAATCCACGCCTTTAAATATGCCTCAAAAATATTCTTTTTAGAAATCCACGCCTTTAAATATGCCTCAAAAATATTCTTTAAAAATCCACGCCTTTAAAGGTCAGGTTGTTCCTGAAAATATTTTTAAAAATCCACGCCTTTAAATATGCCTCAAAAATATTCTTTTTAAAATCCACGCCTGAGATAGTCCTTGGAAAAATATTCTTTTTAAAATCCACGCCTTTAAATATGGCCTTGAAAAATATTCTTTTTAAAAATCCACGCCTTTAAAGGCCAGGTTGTTCCTGAAAATATTTTTAAAAATCCACGCCTTTAAAGGTCAGGTTGGGCCTGAAAATATTTTTAAAAATCCACGCCTTTAAATATGGCCTTGAAAAATATTCTTTTTAGAAATCCACGCCTTTAAATATGCCTCAAAAATATTCTTTTTAAAATCCACGCCTTTAAATATGCCTCAAAAATATTCTTTTTAAAATCCACGCCTTTAAATATGCCTCAAAAATATTCTTTTCTTTTTAAAATCCACGCCTTTAAATATGCCTCAAAAATATTCTTTTTAAAAATCCACGCCTTTAAATATGCCTGAAAAATATTCTTTTTAAAATCCACGCCTATCAACGACCCTGAAAAATATTCTTTTTAAAATCCACGCCTATCAACGACCCTGAAAAATATTCTTTTTAAAATCCACGCCTTTAAATATGCCTTGAAAAATATTCTTTTTAGAAATCCACGCCTTTAAATGGCCCTTGAAAAATATTCTTTTGAAAATCCACGCCTTTATAGGACCTCAAAAAATTATATTTTTAAAATCCACGCCTTTATAGGACGATAGAAAATATATATTTTTTTAAAATCCACGCCTTTAAATATGGCCTCAAAAATATTCTTTTTAGAAATCCACGCCTTTAAATATGCCTCAAAAATATTCTTTTTAGAAATCCACGCCTTTAAATATGCCTCAAAAATATTCTTTTTAGAAATCCACGCCTTTAAATATGCCTCAAAAATATTCTTTTTAGTAATCCACGCCTTTAAATATGCCTCAAAAATATTCTTTTTAAAATCCACGCCTTTAAATATGCCTCAAAAATATTCTTTTTAAAATCCACGCCTTTAAATAAAAAATATTCTTTTTAGAAATCCACGCCTTTAAATATGCCTCAAAAATATTCTTTTTAAAATCCACGCCTTTAAATATGCCTCAAAAATATTCTTTTTAGAAATCCACGCCTTTAAATATGCCTCAAAAATATTCTTTTAAAAATCCACGCCTTTAAATGGCCTGCAAAATATATTCTTTTAAAAACTCACGCCTTTGATAGGCATAAAAAAAATATTCTTTTAAAAATCCACGCCTTTAAATATGCCTCAAAAATATTCTTTTTAGAAATCCACGCCTTTAAATATGCCTCAAAAATATTCTTTTAAAAATCCACGCCTTTAAATATGCCTCAAAAATATTCTTTTTAGAAATCCACGCCTTTAAATATGCCTCAAAAATATTCTTTTTAGAAATCCACGCCTTTAAATATGCCTCAAAAATATTCTTTTTAGAAATCCACGCCTTTAAATATGCCTCAAAAATATTCTTTTTAGAAATCCACGCCTTTAAATATGCCTCAAAAATATTCTTTTTAGAAATCCACGCCTTTAAATATGCCTCAAAAATATTCTTTTTAGAAATCCACGCCTTTAAATATGCCTCAAAAATATTCTTTTAAAAATCCACGCCTTTAAATATGCCTCAAAAATATTCTTTTAAAAATCCACGCCTCTATTGATGTCTGAAAAAATATTCTTTTAAAAATCCACGCCTCTATTGATGGGAGAAAAAATATTCTTTTAAAAATCCACGTCCCTATTGAAGACTGAAAAAATACTTTTTTAAAAATCTTTGTAAAAAATTAAATTTTTTTAATCGCTTTTTTGAAATCCCAGCCACTGTAACCACCAAACATCCAACACAGATCACTGTGTGGTATTTCAAATGAAAAAAAAAAATCCTAAACATTAAACTCATACAAAAAAACCCTAATGACTCATAACCCTAGACATAGATAACATTTCATGTGACCACTATAAAACATTATAGAGTTTTTGTTTGAAATATTTATTTCGGAATTGCCACAAAATGCAAAAACAAAAGATAATAAAACATAAACAAGTCCAATCCAACCACAAGTTGAGCTTCATACCAAACCAAAGAATGGCAGAGAAAAAAAAAACAACACAACAGCTAAAATTTATGAGAATTAACCCAACAACAACAATCAGATTAAAATAGTGCAAATTACAGCATTTGTGGTTCTGGCCAGGCCAGCTGAGAGTGATCGAGAGATGGATTTGAAACTGGTAGTTGCTGGTGTGCTGCAATTTATTCACTCATTCCGCCATTCATTGGCTCGAACGACTTCAGTCACACACTTACTCACTGCGACTTAGATCAAACAAGCGATCAGTTTTAGTTGGAACGTTACATAGTACGGTTGTGTTGACGCGGGATTTACGCTACGGCTTTTTAGCGTTTATGTGTGAAGCGTGTTGATTGAGATATTCCGAAAAAAAACAACAAAACAATCTCTACTAAAGTAGTTAAATATTAATTTTTTTATTTGTTGTTAACCAGAATACAACAACAAGAAGTGATTAGGTTGGTAGTCATAATAATGAGCTTGAGAAAAATAAATAAATAAACATTTTGTTGTTGTCGTTGTTGTGATTCCAAACAGTGTCATTCACAGTAACATGTGAAGTAATTTAAGTAAAGAAAAAAAAAACAAATTGTGCTCCACTTTGTCAAGTAACATAATATCATGAAGAGAAGATAAATAAAATAAAAAACTACAACAACAAAAACCGATATCTTAAGTATAATCTTTAAAATCTCTCACGAGTAGAACGTGTTCTAAAACAAAAGACTTAAGAAACGAACCCTGTGAAATTTAAGCTACCCCAAAAGAATTTGGTCACATAGCACCGCAAGGCGGACTCACACACACACACAAAGAAATAAACACAAATAAAAATTTCTTGTGAACAAGTGAAAGGGATATTAGAGTGAAAAAAATTATAATTTAGAATCAATATCAAATTAAAAAAATAACATATAAATAAAATAAAAACAAGCAACAAATTGAAAATCGCCGGATGTGTTCTTCCGTCAAACTGCAAAGGTTCTCGTCACGTGAATACTAATTAGCAAAAGTGCAATAAACTGCAAAAATGCAATTTTTTATTTATTGTCAATTCCCTTTTTGTGTGTGGAAAACTTCGTAGCTATTTGTGTTGTTGTTTTGCTGACTTTTTAAAAAGGGGCGTTTTGTGGAAATCAAAAAAAAAAAAAAAAAAAAAAACAATGACATATAACAAAAAGCATTACTATGATGTTCGGTTAAGCCACAATATTTACAAAAACCAAAAATGTTTTTTTTTTCTAAAAGCTGAGTATGCAGTTAAAAAAAAAAAATAAATAAATAAAAATATTTAAAAAATTTTTTAAAAGGATATTTTGAAAGATTTTTTCAAGGCTTGGATATTTTAAAGAATTTTTTCTGGTAATTGCCGATTCAATGATTTTTTTATATATCACTTTTTTACCGTCCCACAGAAGTCTTACAGGCTTGGATTTTTAAAGAATATTCAAAGGCGTGGATTTTTTTAAAGAATATTCAAAGGCGTGGATTTTTAAAGAATATTTAAAGGCGTGGATTTTTAAAGAATATTTAAAGGCGTGGATTTTTTAAAGAATATTTAAAGGCGTGGATTTTTAAAGAATATTTAAAGGCGTGGATTTTTAAAGAATATTTAAGGCGTGGATTTTTTAAAGAATATTTAAAGGCGTGGATTTTTAAAAAATATTCAAAGGCGTGGATTTTTAAAGAATATTTAAAGGCGTGGATTTTTTAAAGAATATTTAAAGGCGTGGATTTTTAAAGAATATTTAAAGGCGTGGATTTTTAAAGAATATTTAAGGCGTGGATTTTTTAAAGAATATTTAAAGGCGTGGATTTTTAAAAAATATTCAAAGGCGTGGATTTTTAAAGAATATTTAAAGGCGTGGATTTTTTAAAGAATATTTAAAGGCGTGGATTTTTAAAGAATATTTAAAGGCGTGGATTTTTTAAAGAATATTTAAAGGCGTGGATTTTTAAAGAATATTCAAAGGCGTGGATTTTTAAAGAATATTTAAAGGCGTGGATTTTTAAAGAATATTTAAAGGCGTGGATTTTTAAAGAATATTTAAAGGCGTGGATTTTTTAAAGATATATATGTTTCAGGGAGCCATAGAATCGGGACTTCTTTAAAGAACACTTTTTCATAGAAATCCAAAGTAAGCGTCGCGTTTTAAATATTTTTATTCAGGGACCTTTAAATGCGTCGATTTAGTAAAGAATATTTTTTCTTAAAAAATATTTTTACAGGGACCCATGGATTTTCATTAAAAATATTTTTTCTCGGACTTAATGTTTTTTTCCTGGGTTTAAGGCCACGGAAGCTGGGATTTTTTAATTAGTATGCTTTTAAGAATTTTTCCGATTCCGACAGAAGCGTGAATTTCAGGGACCCACAGAACCATATATTTGTTGAAGTAGAAGCATAGATTGGTAGGGAATTTGTGAAGCGTGGATTTTTAAAGATTTTTTTCTCCGACGCAAATAAGAGCGGATTATTTAAAGAAAAAAATCAGATGATATCAGAAGAGTGGCCTGTTTAAAACACATTTTTAGGATAATTTTTTAAGGAATATTTCTCAGGGATCCTCCGAGGCATAGATTTTTTCAAAGGATATGTTTTAGGTACCCACCGAATCGTGAATTTTTATGGAAGATTTTTTTTCAGAGATTTGCAGTGGCTTGTTTTTTGTAATGAATATTTTTTTAGGGACTATCTTAGCGTGAATTTTTAATGAAGTTTTTTTTTTCAGGTACCAGCACTACGCTTTTTTTCAAGTACTTTTGGAAGAGTGTATTTTTTAAGAATATTTTCAGAACTTTTCAGAGATATCAGAAGCTTGGATTTTCAAAGAATATTTTTTTCAGGTACCCATAGAAGCGTGAATTTCTTAAAAAGATTTTTCAGAGATTTGCAAAGGAGTGGATTTTTTTTAAAGGCTTACAAATGCCTGATTAAAAACATTTTTTTAGAAGGTGGATTTTTTGAAGAATAATTTTTCAAGGACTTGTAGAAGCGTTTTCCTCTTAAATAATATTTTTTTGATTCACAGAAAGAATCTTGGATTTGTATACCTTAAAAACGATGTTGTCAGGGTATTACAGCTTTGTGCAGCCCCAAGAGTTTGTACGCCGCAAAATATTGGTGCTAGACACACCTTTAAGTATACCGATCGTCATATCTCGACTAGCTGAGTCGATCTAGGATGTGTGTCCGTCCATCCGAAATTTGCATGTATAATGGGTTCTGGTCAATGAAGACCCCTATTGTTTTTTGAAAAGATCACTTAATATTTAGGGGATGAAATGGACCAAAAACTTTATTTTTGTCTGATTTTCTAGACGCTCCAAAGGCCGCAATAATGGTCCAAACATCTCGTATTTTTGCATGGAGAAGGGGATCGGGCCAAAGAATAAGCATGCCTGTTTTGAAAAAGGTCGGTCAATATTTAGCGTATATATTTACTCCTGAAGGACATAGACCCGAGACATTGATAGTATATCCAAGAGGAGTTGTTGGCCTTTAAATTGATATCAACTTTATTGTCGTATGTGTTCGGATATGAGAATTACACTTAAATATTTACAGTTGCTTATGTATTCAGATATTATTTACTAACCCATTATCACACTGGAGGGCGGAAATATAGCGCTGATCGCTTTTAAAATTTCCATGAGGTTCTGGTTATGCTCAAGGACAACGCCTATAATTTTCGATGAAGATCAAATAATAATATTGAGAGTGGACCGAATCTTATGTTTATTGTGTTTTTCAAGTCGATTTATATGCCACAATTATAAGCCGAATAGTACACTGGAAAATTAATCTGGCCAACTAATTTGATGGGCTTTTGTAATGATCTGTCACTATTCAGCGGATGAAGTCAACCAAGACCTTTCTGTGTAAAACGAAAAAAATGGATATTATGAAATAAAACATAATTCGAAATAGATGTCATGGCAAGAAATAGGAGCTATTGACCTCTAATCGGTTAAGAGTGTGCAAATATCGCGAAATATTGCCCATTCTTGGAATAAAGATCTGCAATAAGTTAGAGTTCCGTGGTAGTTGTGTAGGATATTATAGGGTCGGTCCCGTCCGAATATACTGCTTCGCTCACTGGTTTATGAATATTTTCGGACACTTTTCAGTTATGGTTTGTTTATGTCAGAATATTGACATATATTCAAGATGTGCATAGATGTGTTCCACCCTGCAAGAATTCGATATGCCAAATTACCGTTCCAACTACCCAACACCGGGCGGAGTCTTAATATGTCTTAATGTGTATGTCTATGCCGATAAAGTACCCTCTATGAACCCAAAACACTGAAAACATGACTAGACCACTATATGGGAGCTATATCAAATCATAGACCTATATCGAAAATTTTCTGCAATGATGTTGTCCATCCTTCAAGGACCCTTTCATTGAACTTCACTAATCTTGGATGTTTTAAAGACATTTTTCCTGTACTTTGGAGTGGATTTTTTAATGAATATTTTCGGACCCTTTTCAGGTTCCAATTTCTTGGAGGGTAAACATATTTTTAAAGAAAATGTTCAATTTTCGGCCTTTTTTCGGTATTTTGAGTTTTTAGCTGTATTTCCCAACGGCGAATAAAAAACTTTTTCCTAGAAAATTTTCAACATTTTTTTTCGAAATTTTTATATACATACCAAAAATAAATAATATGTCGCATTTTCTAGCCCGAGTTTGAGTCTATAATTTGATATATAATTTTCTTAGAGCATAAAATACCTCTTTACACACAATTACCAAGGGTATAATCCCCATATAAAGGTTCGAACAGATTTAAGTAATTTCGGATGCATACCACATGGTGAAGCCCCGGCCGAATATTCAAAATCAACCTTAGACATAGTTGGATTTTTTAAAGTAATTTTTTTCATGTTGTATTCTATAGATTATTTCGATATTTATTTCGTACGTGTGAACGTTTAACAAAACCAAATGATCCATTTAATAATTTTATCGCAGTCAGACATCACATTTTTTAACATAATACCGACCGAGGTCAAAAATAAATGTATCAACCTTTCTTTAAGCCAATTCGGTTATGGCATCTCCACAACAATAAGAAAATTCGTAACATATGGTCGAAAACATACAGTGGCTCAAACGCCATCAATGAATTGATTTAGGGGATGCTGTGTGGGTTTTTATTCAGATGACAGCTGGCTGCTTACCTCGTTGAAGATGTTCATCTGAACACCTGAACGGTTTTCAGAGAACATTCTTTTAGTTGTTGTTATTTGGTTGTTGATAAAGGCCATCTACCGATAATTTGGTCACAAAACATGTTGTGTGAGTTTGTGTGTGTGTGCGACTGACTACCTTTAAATGTTATCAACGTTGTTGTTATTGTCAAAATGTTCGATGTTACAACAATGACATTAATGTTAGCGGCATTTTGTTTTAAAATAACTCGAATTTGAACCATTTAGTGTAGGGTTTAGGCGTGTTTGGCTACCTTGGCGGCTTATTCCAAGATTTAAGAATAACAACAACACCAACAAATGCTAAAAAGGTATTGAGGAATGATGCTTCGGGTTTTGGCTATTGGAAATTTCTTTTATTTACCTTGTTTCTCTCGATTTGAATTAATTATTGACCATTTTGTGTGTTCATCTATTTTATGATTATGAAGTTCATATCTCTCTCTAAACTCTCCTACCGTTAAGCCATTGGAAATTACCGATTTCATCTAAATTACCATAATTTTTATGGTTTAAATAGATGGGAAAATTGTAGTCAAATTATTGATAGGAGGTTGTAGTTACAATGAAGTAGATAGGCGGCATCTCAGTGGCTTGTAAAAAAGTCATAACTCAATTTCTTTTCTAAGAAAGGTCTGTACCATCTTCGTGTCATTATCGATCTTTATGGGTTTTTAATTACCACTTAAAAGGGATGGGTTTGGCCTATTATGACTTTATATTAATTAGGGGACCTGCAGTAGGGAAGGGGTGGGGGAAGATTACATGTTCGCCCAATAATGAAACCTGTATGCATGTCACTTCAACTGGAAAATGTGGATAAAACCATCAATATCCCAATAACCCTCTATGAGCACAAAATACTGAAAATACTAGACCATTATAGGGAAACAATACCAAATCATAGACCTATATCGAACATTGATAAATTACCCTCTATGAACCCAAAATACTGAATATAACTAGACTATTATATGGGAGCTATATCAAACCATAGTCGTATATCGAACATTTTCTGCAAAATTACAGCCCTTTCGGTTCGGAGAATGCGGATAAAAATAGGAAAAAACTGACACAATTATATGGGAGCTATACCAAAAACCGGGATCAATTTCGATAATTTTAGGTAGTAATATTTAACACCTCATGGGAACCCATAATATCCCATTAGAATCCATTTTATCCAAATTACTGAATATTGAGGGATACCGTGTTGTGGGGTCTATTCCGAAACTTAATTAAATATTGATGGTTATACCCTTCACCACACTGTGGTACAGGGTATTATGTCTTTGTGCATATGTTTGTAACAGGGAAAAGGAAACGAGATTGACACATGGTTCCTTTTGAGAATATGCATAGAATCACTTTCTGTGTCGATTTACGAATGTCCGTCCGTCCATGTATTTTTGTGAACAAAGTACAGGTCGCATTTATGATCCGATTTGGATGAAATTTGGTACAGCTCACTTATTTGGCCCAAGGACGAACCCTATTGAAATTGGGAAAAATCGGTTCAGATATAGCTCCCATATATATTTTCGTCCGATTTAATGTAAATGGTGCACCAAGATCCCTATATATCTTTCGATTTGCACGAAATTTGGCACAGCGTAATGAATTAGGTCTAGAATGAAGTGTGTTAAGTTTCTTGAAAATTGGTCCAGATTTAGATATAGCTCCCATATATATTTCCGTCCGATTTAATGTAAATGGTCCACCAAAGTCCTTATATATCTTTCGATTTGCACGAAATTTGGCACAGCGTATTGAATTAATCCTAGAATGAAGCGTGTTAAGTTTCATGAAAATCGGTTCAGATTTACATATAGGTCCCATATATATATATTTGTCCGATTTTAGGTAAATTGTGTACCAAAGTCCCTATATATCCTTCGATTTGCACGAAATTTGGCACAGCGTATTGAATTAATCCTAGAATGAAGCGTGTTAAGTTTCCTGAAAATCGGTTCAGATTTACATATAGGTCCCATATATATATATTTGTCCGATTTTAGGTAAATTGTGTACCAAAGTCCCTATATATCCTTCGATTTGCACGAAATTTTGCACAGCGTACTGAATTATGTCTAAGTTCAGATTCAGATATAGGTCCCATATATATATTTTCGTCCGATTTTATGTAAATGATGCACCAAAGTCCATATATATCCTTCGATTTGCACGAAATTTGGATTTATGAGTAAATGAACAACTCAAAATGTGGCCTAATACACAAAACATACTGAAATAAGTTTAACCTAACATGTGACAAGTTTCCTTGACATCGGTTTAGATTTCGATATTTTGCTTTAAATTTATTCGGCTCCGTCCGACTTTACAACTTTCCTCACTGGTTTTTGCTTAGGAAATTTCCTACACACTGCGAATCGAAAATATTTAGTAATATCCAATTCGGTTGAAAAACAAATATTCTTAGGGAAATATATACCTTACAAAATATACCCTTTCACAAGTTTCTAAAAAAAATATTCTTTAAAAAAGCCTCTCTTCTGTGGGTTCCTTAAGTAAATAAATGTAATCTTCTGAGGAACCCTGAAAAAATATTCTTTAAAAAAGCCTCTCTTCTGTGGGTTCCTTAAATAAATAAATGTAATCTTCTGAGGAACCCTGAAAAAATATTCTTTAAAAAAATCCACGCCTCTGTGGGACCCTGAAAAAATATTCTTTAAAAAAATCCACGCCTCTGTGGGACCCTGAAAAAATATTCTTTAAAAAAATCCACGCCTCTGTGGGACCCTGAAAAAATATTCTTTAAAAAAATCCACGCCTCTGTGGGACCCTGAAAAAATATTCTTTAAAAAAATCCACGCCTCTGTGGGACCCTGAAAAAATATTCTTTAAAAAAATCCACGCCTCTGTGGGACCCTGAAAAAATATTCTTTAAAAAAATCCACGCCTCTGTGGGACCCTGAAAAAATATTCTTTAAAAAAATCCACGCCTCTGTGGGACCCTGAAAAAATATTCTTTAAAAAAATCCACGCCTCTGTGGGACCCTGAAAAAATATTCTTTAAAAAAATCCACGCCTCTGTGGGACCCTGAAAAAATATTCTTTAAAAAAATCCACGCCTCTGTGGGACCCTGAAAAAATATTCTTTAAAAAAATCCACGCCTCTGTGGGACACTGAAAAAATATTCTTTAAAAAAATCCACGCCTCTGTGGGACCCTGAAAAAATATTCTTTAAAAAAATCCACGCCTCTGTGGGACCCTGAAAAAATATTCTTTAAAAAAATCCACGCCTCTGTGGGACCCTGAAAAAATATTCTTTAAAAAAATCCACGCCTCTGTGGGACCCTCAAAAAATATTCTTTAAAAAAATCCACGCCTCTGTGGGACCCTGAAAAAATATTCTTTAAAAAAAATCCACGCCTCTGTGGGACCCTGAAAAAATATTCTTTAAAAAAATCCACGCCTCTGTGGGACCCTGAAAAAATATTCTTTAAAAAAATCCACGCCTCTGTGGGACCCTGAAAAATATTCTTTAAAAAAATCCACGCCTATGTTAGGTCCTTGAAAAATATTCTTTAAAAAATCCACGCCTCTGTGGGACCCTGAAAAAATATTCTTTAAAAAAATCCACGCCTCTGTGGGACCCTGAAAAAATATTCTTTAAAAAAATCCACGCCTCTGTGGGTCCCTGAAAAAATATTCTTTAAAAAAATCCACGCCTCTGTGGGACCCTGAAAAAATATTCTTTAAAAAAATCCACGCCTCTGTGGGACCCTGAAAAAATATTCCTTGAAAAAATTCCACGCCTCTGTGGGACTCAGAAAAAATATTCTTTAAAAAAATCCACGCCTCTGTGGGACCCTGAAAAAAATATTCTTTAAAAAAATCCACCCCTCTGTGGGACCCTGAAAAAATATTCTTTAAAAAAATCCACGCCTCTGTGGGACCCTGAAAAAATATTCCTTAAAAAAATTCCACGCCTCTGTGGGACCCTGAAAAAATATTCTTTAAAAAAACCCACGCCTCTGTGGGACCCTGAAAAAATATTCTTTAAAAAAAAATCCACGCCTCTGTGGGAGCCTGAAAAAATATTCTTTAAAAAAATCCACGCCTCTGTGGGACCCTGAAAAAATATTCTTTAAAAAAATCGACGCCTCTGTGGGACCCTGAAAAAATATTCTTTAAAAAAAAATCCACGCCTATGTGGGAGCCTGAAAAAATATTCTTTAAAAAAATCCACGCCTCTGTGGGACCCTGAAAAAATATTCTTTAAAAAAAAATCCACGCCTATGTGGGAGCCTGAAAAAATATTCTTTAAAAAAATCCACGCCTCTGTGGGACCCTGAAAAAATATTCTTTAAAAAAATCCACGCCTCTGTGGGACCCTGAAAAAATATTCTTTAAAAAAATCCACGCCTCTGTGGGACCCTGAAAAAATATTCTTTAAAAAAATCCACGCCTCTGTGGGACCCTGAAAAAATATTCTTTAAAAAAATCCACGCCTCTGTGGGACCCTGAAAAAATATTCTTTAAAAAATCCACGCCTCGGTGGGACCCTGAAAAAATATTCTTTAAAAAAATCCACGCCTCTGTGGGACCCTGAAAAAATATTCTTTAAAAAAATCCACGCCTCTGTGGGACCCTGAAAAAATATTCTTTAAAAAAATCCACGCCTCTGTGGGACCCTGAAAAATATTCTTTAAAAAATTCCACGCCTCTGTGGGACCCTGAAAAAATATTCCTTAAAAAAATACACGCCTCTGTGGGACCCAGAAAAAATATTCTTTAAAAAAATCCACGCCTCTGTGGGACCCTGAAAAAATATTCTTTAAAAAAATCCACGCCTCTGTGGGACCCTGAAAAAATATTATTTAAACAAATCCACGCCTTGTGTGACCTTTGAAAAATATCCTTCTGTTGAACCACGAAATTCACACACCTGGGGACCCAGAAAAAATGTTTCTCTGGGAGACCCTGAAAAAATATTCTTTAACAAATACACGCTCCTGTGTGACCTTGATTTTATTCTTCTAAAAATCCACGATTGTGTGGGACCTTGAAAATATATATTTTTTTAAACCTTGCTTCTGTGGCGACAAAAAATCCAAAATCCTTTAAAAACCCAAAACCCGGAAGGTCTGCAGGTCCATAAAAAATGTTTTTTTTGTGGGTTCCTTAAACATATTCATAAAAAAATCCATTCATTTGGTGAATTTTGTGACACCTTTGTTAATTCACATTTCCCATCTGTGGCCTATAACTAGTCAATGATTAAATGGAGTCTATCATGAACAACAACAACAAATAGATAAATAGAATAGATAATTTTTGTGAGCACACTTAACAATAGTCAAGTGGCAGACAATCACAAAAAAATGTTCCGACTTCAAAAGAGTCATAAACCACAACAACAACTACTACAAAAACAAACGAAACATAATGACCACTTTGCAGAACTGCTGTTGAATCATAGAATGAAAACAATAAACCAAAAGATACCTGATCTTGATGGTATTTCAAGGTCATAATGCTTAGAATTTCAAATCGAAAATATTTCATATTTTAAAAAGCAATTTCAATAATTCCTTTCTCTTTTTTTCTTCTTGGCTTTGCAGAATTCAAAAACCCAATTTTTCAGAGGTGGCAAATCACAAATAACGTTTAACAAAATTTTGAAATTATTACGGAAATAATGACAGTTAAAAAACAACACCGTTCCGCCTTATTATTACCGAAGATGTGGTGGGAGTTGTTGCTAGCGTTATCATTCACTCTCTCATTGTCATCATTGCCCTCCATTGCCGAGGCAAATGACAATTTACGCGTGGCCTACGAATGGAAAGAAATGGATTTTAAATACGGCAATGCTGAGCTACGTTGGCAGGCCATAGAAAGATTTGAATTTAAACCCGAAAATGTTATACCGTTCGGCATTGAGGTGTATCAGACACGATTGTTTGTGACATTACCACGTTGGCGGGAAGGAGTACCAGCATCATTGGCCTACATCGATTTAAATGGTAAGTGAAGTCAATTAACTGGTAAGAAGCAAACACACACGCACACATAGTCACATAAGCGACATTAATACAAGAAGGTCATAGTTAATGTAGCGGTAATTATAAGCGACGTGTGAACTACTAAGTTTTTTTGTTGTTGTCGTCATTGTTAATTTGTTTACTGATATTTCGTGGAAAATGTTTATTTTTAATTAAACAACAGAAGCGTGGATTTTGTAAACAATAAAAGAGGCGCTGAATTTTTCAAAGATTATTTGTGGAACCTTTAGAAGCATGGATTTCTTAAAAAAATAGAAGCGTCGATAAAAATCTTTTTAAAGTTCTTCTATTAAAAAAACAACATTTTTCCAGAATTACTAAGCTACAGGAGCTGTGCTTCTCCAGGCCTTCTTAAAAGAGACCTTTGAAGAATATTCTTTTCAGGGAAATACAGAAATGAGGTTTTTAGAATGTTTTTTTTCAGGGATCTAAGAAAGTGACCATGTTTTATGCTTTAGGGTCCAGCAAAAAATTAAATTAAATGTTTTTTTCAGGATTTCGCAGAAGCGTGTTTTTTTAAAGAATATTTTTTCAGGGTCCCACAGAAGAAAAGAATATTTTGTTCAGGATTCCACAGAAGCATGGATTTCTTAAGAATATTTTTCAGGGTACCATAGATGTATGGATTTTTTAAAGAATATGTATTTTTAATAGAGAATTTTTCGGGGACCTACAAAAGCAAAGATTTTTAAATTAATATGTTTATTCAGGGACGTGGAGAGACGTGGATTTTTCAAAGAATATTCTTTTCAGGGACCTACAGAAATGAGGTTTTTAAAAGGACTATTTTTTTAAACATATATATTTTCATCCGATTAATGTAAATGGACCTTATATTTTTTGTATATTTCGATTTGCACGAAATTTGGTTTCTCATACTGAATTTGGTCTAGAATGATGTGTGTTAAGTTTCATGGAAATCGGTTCAGATTTAGATATAGCTCCCATATATATTTTCGTCCGATTTTAGGTAAATGGTGCACCAAAGTCTATTTATATTTTTCGATTTGCAGGAAATTTGGTATAGCGTACTGACTTAAGTCTATAACGGTGTGTGTTAAGTTTCCTGAAAATCGGTTCCGATTTATATATAGCTCCCATATATATTTTCGTTCGATTTACTGTAAATGGTGTACCAAAGTCCCTATATATCCTTCGAAATTTGGCATAGCGTACTAAATTAAGTTTAGAATGATGTGTGTTATGTTTCGTGTAAATCGGTTCAGATTTAGATATAGCTCCCATATATATTTTCGACCGATTTTAGGTAAATGGCGCACCAAAGACCCTATATATATTTCGATTTGCACGAAATTTGGAACAGCGTACGGAATTGGGTTTAGAATAATGTGTATTAAATTTCCTGAAAATCGGTTTAGATTTAGATATAGCTACCATATATATTTTCGTCCGAATTTATGTAAATGGTGCACAAAAGTCCCTATATATCCTTCGATTTGGACGAAATTTGACATAGCGAACTAAATGAAGTCTAGAATGATGTGTGTTAAGTTTCGTGGAAATCGGTTCAGATTTAGATATAACTCCCATATATATTTTCATTCGATTTAATGTCAATGATGCACCTGAGTCCCAATATAACTTTCGATTTGCAAGAAATTTGGCATAGAGTACCAAATTAAGTCTTGAACGATGGGTGTTAGGATTCGTGAAAATCGGTTCAGATTTAGATATGGTTCCTGTATATAATTTCGTCCGATTTTATGTAATTGGTGCACCAAAGTCCCTATATATATTTCGATTTGCACGAAATATGGTATAAGGTACTGAAATAAGTTTATAATGATGTGTGAAAATCGGTTCAGATTTAGTTATAGCTCCCATATATATATTTGTTTGGTAAATTGATAAACACAACGTACTGAAATTGGTGAAGTCTGTTAGGATACATATGCAGAATATACCCAAGTGGTGAAGGGTACCATATAGTCGGCCCAGTCCGACTTGCCTACTTTCCTTACTGGGTTTTCATTAGATTTTAGGTAAATGGTGCACCGAGTGACACGAAATTTTGCACAACGTATCGAATTGAGACTGGAATGACGTTATTCCGTTTTGTTTCATATATATTTCAAACGGGTGTCTGATTGAGATTCAATTTTGAAGAATGCGGCTTACCGAATACTATGTATGAAGTTTGCTCTAAATCGATTTACATAAATTTGTCCCTTTGTACGCAAACGACTCTAAACTTGCCCAAAATGAAATTTAACATAGGTTCCAGAAAGGCATAAAGATCACACATTCAAGTTCGTTCAATTTCATGCCAATGTTCTTTGGAAAAGGCGACCACATATGTAGACTATACCCAAAGTGGCGAAGGGTATCATATAGTCGTCCCAGACCGACTTTACTGCTTTCCTTACTGGGTTTTTAGCGATAGCAGTCGATTTTAAAAGAATATTTTCTCATTGCCTATGATAGGCCTGGATAAAATGAGCGTGGATTTTTTAAGGAATATTTTGCCAAAGCCTACGATAGGTTTGCATGCCTATGATAGGCTTGAATTTTTAAAATAATATTCTTCAAAGACTTTAGATTGATTTGAATTTTTAAAGGGATAGGGATCTTCTTTTAAGAATATTTTTCCAAGGACTCGCCGAAAGAAGAGTGAATTTTGGTATTTTGAATGTTTTAGTGACATTTTCCCACCGAAGTGGCTGTGATTTGACATTCCGCGTTCTTGCTGAAGGCTTTTGGATGCATTTCCACATCGATGTGGCTGATATTTGACATTCCAAATTCTAGGAGGATGAACAACTTATTTACAGATTTTTTTTCGTTATTGGTCCAGGTCCAGGTTCCTATATACAACCCCAATTTTCGATATTTCAAACATTTTATTCGGATTTCCCAATCAGGACGAAAAACTTATTTGCCAAATATTTTTCTTTATGCTTTTCTTTAGATTTTTGATGTTTTGATGGTTTCATCCGCATTTCTCCACCGAAGTATCAGTTTTTCAATGTAAGTCCATGTTTTGACAAACCCCGCATACACAAGTTGCAGTATGTCGTTTTCTACTAGCAGTAGAAATCTCGATCGATTTTATATATTTTGAAGGTGAATGGCATAAAAAGTTCAGCTCGACAGAACATAACGATGCATATATTGTTGCGTATATATTTTTTTAATGGTATGAATATTCTTTGAGGGACCGTGGAGTTTTTAAAGAATTTTTTTCAGGAACCTGCAAAAACCTGAAGTTTTTTTGGAGTTTTTTTTTTCGGAGTTCACAAAGAGAATTGTGGATTTGTTAAAGAATATGTTTTCAAGTACTCACCAAGAGAGGCGTGTGTCTTTTTAAGGAACAGCTACCAATAGAAATGTGGACAAACGAGAGATGTCCGGATTGAAGATTTTTTAGACAGCGACATAAGTTGTGGAATTTTCACAGAATATTTTTAATGCATCTCCATTGGCGTGGATTTTTAAAGAATTTTCGTATGATCTGCAGAAGCATGGATTTTCTAAAGACTTGTTAGAACCTGTAGTAATGTTTTTTTTTTAATAATAATTTTTAAAGGACCTGCCGGAACTTTATTTTTAAATTTTTGGTTAATTATTTCAATGTAATTGTATTTTAATTAAAAAAAAATTTTTTGGCTTAACTGTGATCTTGAAAATATGCATCACATTGACCTCTAAAAAAAAAACTTTAATAAAATTCACTTTCAATATCGAACCAATTAATTAAGTGATGATACCTTCACCTTGTTACGACTTCACACCTTCAGTTTCCTTATATGTGTGTGGTGGGAATCTTCATTCAACAATAATAAACAACAACAACAACACAATTAGTAATTCACAAGTAAACATGAAATTTAACACATCTCTAAAATTTTATTTGCACATTCGATGGTAAAGTGATCGGCTCATTGTAATTGGGGCGGTAAATACGAGTTGATTGATCGTTAAATTATTTTCCAAAAATACGCTAAATAAATACAAACAAACAGACAGACAGACAAACATCGACATGTTTGATGAGTTAAGATCTGGGATGCATCACCATCATCAGTCAGTCAGTCAGACAGTCAGTCAGTCAGGCTTTTATGGTCAATTGACAAAAATTTTAAAAGAAAATAAATTTTTTGCGAATTGGTGAATATTGGACATGTATGTCGGAATGTGGTGTTTTTTTTTTTAATTTTAATGAGCAATAAAATTGAAAGTATTCATCAAATATGACGGTATGTTCTTGACGTGTGACACGTACATTATGACATTGGGGGAGATGGGGTAGAAACTGTATGATATAGTTTCATGTTTGAAGAGAATTTTTAGTTATATCTGCATGATCGATATTTGGTTTCCACATCATATCCCCATATGAATAAAGTTTGCCCCATTTGATTTTCTATTTATTTTTAAAATACTATATTTAGATTTTCATATACACACAATTTTTTTAATAAATACCCCAAATCAATGCTATAAAAACCAATAGCCTGTCTACCTCTTCTAATGATTCTTGAATTTTAAAAATAAAAAAAAAATTCCAAATTTAAAAATAACAAATTATCGAAATTTTCAGTAATCGCGAAAAAAAAAATAGATCAACCCACACATACACAAACAGAGTAATTATTGCTGGCAATCAGCAACACCTTGTCTTATAAAAATTGAAAAAAAGTATTGTGAATGTTTTATGTATTGCTGTCCCGTCTATGTGCCTGCCTGTCTGTCAGTCAGCCAGTCAATTGGAACTTTTTTTTTATTAATTTCACTGAGGCTGCCTATTTCTTTAATTAACCGCCACCCACAGTGACCAATGATCAAATGTAATTTTCGACATTTATGTTGTTTTTTTGTTAAAAACGACAACCATTTCGAAATTCCGTTTGTATTAGAATGAGAGGACAGACGATGGTGATACACAGGTTTATGAGTCACAATTTTTTTTTCATATAGCAGGACGACTGATTTTCAGTCATTTACATTTTTAAATGGGGGCTATGCCAGAACATGGACCAATATCGAACATTCACTTATAATATCGAAAATCTATGGAAAATCATATTCAGCTGGGCTGAATTGAAATTTCCTATGGAAATCTCTATTCAGACAGGCTACATTGAAATCTTCCTATACAAATATTTATTCAGCAAGGGTGATCTGAAAATTTCCTAGGCTGAATTGAAAATTTCCTATGGAAATCTCTATTCAGCCACCCACAATGAATTGAAAATTTCCTATGGAAATTACTAATTCAGCCAGGCTGAATTTAAAATTATGTATGGTAGAATTGAAAATTTCCTAAGGAAGACTCTATTCAGACAGACTGAATTGAAAATTTCCTATGGAAATATCCATTCAACCAGGTCGAATTGAAAATTTCCTATGTGAAATCTCCATTCAGTCAGGCCGAATCGAAAATTTCCCATGGAAATCTCTATTCAGCCAGGCCGAATCGAAAATTTCCCATGGAAATTTCTACTCAGCCAGGCTGAATTTAAAATTCCCTATGGAAATCTCTATTCAGCCAGGCAGAATTCGAGATTTCTTATGAAAACCTCTATCCAGCCTGCCTGAATTGAAAATTTCCTATGGAAATCTCTATTCAGCCAGGCAGAATTGGAGATTTCTTATGAAAACCTCTATACAGCCTGCCTGAATTGAGAATTTCCTATGGAAATTTCTATTAAGCCCGGCTGAATTGAAAATTTCCTATGAAAATTTCTATTCAGACTGGCTAAATTGAAAATTTCCTTAAGAAATTTCTATTCTGACAGGCAGATTTGGAGATTTCTTATGAAAATCTCTATTCAGCCAGGCTGAATTCAAAATTTCTTATGAAAAACTCTATTCAGCCAGGCTGAATTGAAAATTATGTATGGTTGAATTGAAAATTCCCTAAGAAAGTTTCTATTCAGCCTGGATGAATTGAACATTTCCTATGGAAATATCCATTCAACCAGGTCGGAATGAAAATTTCCTATGTGAAATCTCTTTTTAGCCTGGCTGAATAGAAAATTTCCTATGGAAATTTCTATTCAGCAAGACAGAATAAAAAATTTCCAATGGAAATCTCTATTCAGAACGGTAGAAAAGAAAATGCCCTATTCAGCTTGGCTGAATTAAAAATTTCCTATGAAAATCTCTATTTAGCAAGGCTGAATTGAAAATGTCCAATGGAAATCCCTATTCAGCCAGGCTGAATTGAAAATTTCCTATGAAAATCTCTATTCAGCCAGGCTGAATTGAAAATTTCCTATGAATAGAGATTCATACAGATTCAGCCAGACTGAATTGAAAATTTCCCATGGAAATCTCTATTCTGCTAGGCTGTATTGAAATGGAAATCCTATGGAAATTACTAATTCAGCCAGGCTGAATTAAAAATTTCCTTTGCAAATTACTAATTCTGCCATTCTGAATTGTCCTCATACCTGTTACAGATATTGAAACTAATTCCCAAACATTTCATTTCTTCTTCTTTCAGATACCTCAACAAAATCTCCCGCCCTTATACCCTATCCCAGTTGGGAGGCCCATAGCTTGGACGATACAGATCCAGAGCTGGTATCACCTTTTCGAGTACGTGCCGATCGTTGTGGTCGTTTGTGGGTGTTGGATTCTCGTCTCGATGGCGTTCTCGAAGATACACAAATCTTTGGCCCCGCTCAGTTGTTGGTCTACGATCTGCACAACGATGATTTGCTGAGACGCCACATCTTTCCCGCCAATCAAGTGAAGGAGAATTCGTTTTATGCCAATTTGGCCATTGAAGATACGGATTGTGATAACACCTTTGCCTATGCTGGAGATTTGGGTAATCCTGGTCTGGTGGTGTACTCATGGAAGCAGGAAGAATCATGGCGTGTTCAACATCACTTCTTCCATCCCGATCCAATGTCGGGTAATTTTAGTATTGGTGGCCACATGTTCCAATGGGATGATGGCCTGTATGGATTGTCTTTGAGCAAGGCACAGGATGATGGGTTCTCAATGCTGTATTTCCATCCTCTAACTTCGGTCATGGAATTTTCGGTGAATACTAAAATTTTGCGTAACAAAACCTTGGCCACAGAGGGGAAAATTTATCGGGAATTTAAAGTGCTGGGTTCGCGTGGCATTAATGCCCAATCGGGTGCCTCATTTTTGGATAAGGAGACAGATGTTCTATTCTACACCCTGCCGAATTTAAATGCCGTTGCTTGTTGGAAAACTACGAGTGTGGAATATAGCCCGAAGTCTCAGGGTCGTGTTTATATGCATTCCGTTGAAATGTTGTTCCCTTCGGATGTGAAAGTTGATGGGAAGCATAACTTATGGGTCCTGTCAAATCGTTTACAAGAATTTATCTACGGCGAATTATTTCCTAATTCTGTGAATTTCCGTATTCTCACAGCTACGGTGAGGGATGCCATAGCCGATACGGTGTGTGAAGAGGGTTTGATGAGAACCGTCATTGATAATTCGAATAATTTGGGTCAAGGATCAATGCCCAGAGATTTTAATGTGTACAGCAATCAGCATCATCATAATCATGATCATGCACATCATCATCACCATGGTGATCATCAAAATGGTGCCGGATCGATGTCAGTATACCCAGCTTTGCTTTGCGGAATTTCAATATTGATTTTCAAATTATTTAGATGATGGAAATCTATTTTTTTAATTTAGTGTCTTTGAGATTACAACAAAGTATTTTTTGCCCTCCTTTCCTGTTCATTTGAAATGTAGATTTTTAAGACCGATTTTTTGTATAGCTCCCTAATTGTACATACCTACATAGAATAAGTTGTTAATTTTAGATTCGAGTTTACCAATAAATAAACAAAACCAAATGAGATACATACGGATTTTGGATATATAATTAAAATATTTTAATTCAGTTTAGCTGAATAAGATTTTCAATAGAATATTTTCAATTCAGCCCGGCAGAATAAGATTTATAAAAAGAACTCTTTGATCGGGGCCAGTTGAATAAGTTTCCATAGGAAATATTCGATCCAGCATGGCTGAATAGAGATTTCCTTAGGAAATTTTCAATTCAGCCTGGCTGAATAGAGATTTCCTTAGGAAATTTTCAATTCAGCCTGGCTGAATAGAGATTTCCATAGGAAATTTTCAATTCAGCCTGGCTGAATAGAGATTTCCATAGGAAATTTTCAATTCAGCCTGGCTGAATAGAGATTTCCATAGGAAATTTTCAATTCAGCCTGGCTGAGTAGAGATTTCCATAGGAAATTTTCAATTCAGCCTGGCTGAATAGAGATTTCTATAGGAAATTTTCAATTCAGCCTGGCTAAATAGTAATTTCCATGGGAAATTTTCAATTCAGCCTTGCTGAATAGTAATTTCCACAGGAAATTTTCAATTCAGCCTTGCTTAATAGAGATTTCCACAGGAAATTTTCAATTCAGCCTGGCTGAATAGAGATTTCCACAGGAAATTTTCAATTCAGCCTGGCTGTATAGAGATTTCCAAATGAAATTTTCAATTCAGCCTGGCTGAATAGAGATTTCCACAGGAAATTTTCAATTCAGCCTGGCTTAATAGAGATTTTTATAGGAAATTTTCAATTCAGCCTGGCTGAATAGAGATTTCCATAGGAAATTTTCAATTCAGCCTGGCTGAATAGAGATTTCCATAGGAAATTTTCAATTCAGCCTGGCTGAATAGTAATTTCCATAGGAAATTTTCAATTCAACCTGGCTGAATAGAGATTTTCACAGGAAATTTTCAATTCAGCCTTGGTGAATAGAGATTTCCATAGGAAATTTGCAATTCAGCCTGGCTAAATAGAGATTTCCATAGGAAATTTTCAGTTCAGTCTGGCTTAATAGAGATTTCCATAGGATTTTTTTAACTTTCCATAGAAAATAATTAAAAACGATACAAAAATTTATAAAATTAAATTTATTTAATTAATAAAAATTAGCTGAATATAATATTTTAATTTACAGACATTATTTGTAGATGGTGGCAATATCTACCGTGGCATCACTCTTTTGTGAGCCCTTATCCAATTCTTCAATAGCCTTCTTGCGTTTCTCATGTTTGCTTTGCATTTTCCTGATGACCCCACCACACAAGAGGAGTGCTATCTGTAGAACAAAGAATTTCTGGTCAAGATATGAGGTCTTTTATATATTGAGACCCGAACTTACCTGCTCCAATATGCCAATTAGTCCCAAAACGGATAGGCCCAATAGGAAACCCAAAGAACCACCAACATCGGCAATAAATTGCGTGGTGTCATAACTAGGACGTTCTTCCATCATCTGGAAATATATATTTTTTATAAATTCAGCCTTGCTGAATTCGTATTTCTTTGGGAAATTTTCATTTTAGCCTAGCTGGAGTAGAATTCCTATTGGAAGTTTTCAATTCAGCCTGGTTGAATTAGAATTTCTATTGGACATTTTCAATTCAGCCTGGCTGAATTATAATTTCTATATGAAAATTTCCAATTCAGCCTGGCCGAATAAGAATAACTATAGGACATTTTCCATTCAGCAAGGCTGAAATAGAATTTCTGTAGATAATTTTCATTTCAGACTGGTTGAATTAGAATTTCTATTCGAAATTTTCAATTCAGCCTGGCAGATTTAGAATTTCTATATGAAAATTTCCAATTCAGCCTGGCCGAATAAGAATAACTATAGGAAATTTCCAATTCAGCCCAGCTGAATTAGAATTTCTATAGGAAATTTTCAATTCAGCCCAGCTGAATTAGAATTTCTATAGGAAATTTTTAATTCAGCCTAGCTGAATTAGAATTTCTATATGAAAATTTCCAATTCAGCCTGGCCGAATAAGAATAACTATAGGAAATTTCCAATTCAGCCCAGCTGAATTAGAATTTCTATAGGAAATTTTCAATTCAGCCCAGCTGAATTAGAATTTCTATAGGAAATTTTCAATTCAGCCTAGCTGAATTAGAATTTCTATAGCTGAATTAGAATTTCTTTAGGAAATTTTTAATTTAGCCTAGCTGAATTAGAATTTTTATACGAAATTTTTTATTCCATTTCTATTTTTTAAAGGAGTTTTCAATTCAAGCTGCCTGATTTAGTAATTTTTATTGGAATGTTTCAATTCCGCCTGGATGAATTTAATATATTTTTCAGATCTTCGTACCGATATCAACTTCGTTGTATAGTATATATAAATCTGACTACTGGGCTCAATATTTTTGGTGAAATTTTTCCGATTCTGTATATAGGTGGAAAAAATACGCGATTCACAGGGCTGTTCACAATCGCATTCCGGATCATCATCGCTCTCATAAACTCTGTAAACGAGAAGAGGACGTCAGGTAAAAAAAGTGATAACAAAAGAGTGGCAGCTGGTTCATACCTTCCATATTCTCCAATCAGTTTCATTATCGATTTGTAGGAATTGCAGGGCTCCATTTTGTGATCATTTTTCAGCCAAGGTCCAGAACAATTGGCATATTTACCAACTGAGTCCAATATGCAATTTTCGCCGCACTGTAAAAAAGTTAAAAAAAATAAACTAGCGGGTCCGTCATCGTTGGATGCGATCCTCAGGGGATATGGGCAAATTTGTGTTAAAATTTCAGAGATTTCAGAACAGACCTTAGGACTATTTAGGGCATAGCAACACATATTTGGTTACCCACAATATGTCCATAACTAGAACTGTTTTTGAGAGTGACCCCTACAAATCCATCATTCCTCGGTCCTCAAAACTCACCTTCAATTCACTGTAATTTTCATCTTTGTTACAGTATTGATATTTAGTTTCAATATTCGAAAAGTATTGACTCTGCAGCTTAATTTCAATTTCTTCATCGATATCGACGAAAACATATTCCACCCTGCCAGAGGCCTTCATACTAACTTCGGTAAAATTTTCCTTTGGATCATGGATATATACATGCCACCCTGGCCGAGTTTCATATTTATCCAAATCCACGTCACTTTTTGGAACATGATGTTGCAACATTATCGAATATCCGGAATTTTTGGTAGCTCTTCGTAGGGCAACCTTTGGTCGTATCGTGTGGCATCGTCCACGAAAGAATTGTGTATTACTGGTGATCTCAACATCTAGAAATAGAGAGAGAGAGGAAGACAGAAAGATTTTATATTTACCGATTTTGCGGAGTTTCGATATACGGATCCCTCGCTTATGTGCACTGCTTGCTTGCGGATTTTCCACAGGTTTATATTCGTATTCACTTCTTTACTTACTCGATTTAAAAGAATTCAGCCCATATTGATCATTGTAAAAGGTCTCACTGATATTGAATGTTGAATTTATAAAGAATTCCGAAATTGGCACCTCATCATAGGGATATAAATTCCAACAGGAACTATATTTGGGATGGGTACAATTATTACCGGATATTTCCTAGAAAAAAATTTGGAAAATAGATAAAATTAGTAAAGCTAAAGCGATTCGATCTTTTTCGGTTCGCTCCCTTTTAATTCAATATTTCATGGGTCTATGTAGGGTTGATGAATGATTGAACTAGGTAAGCGAGATATGCAAAGTATATCGATTGGATCGAAAGGAACTAGATGAATGAAATAATCAGAACTAGTACCGATCGTTCCTTTTGCAGATGTATTCCTTAGAATTATATCGTTACGGAACAACTCAAATAAAATAAAAATACTTAATCCTTTCTTTGCACACATTGTGAGGCGTCTTATTGAGTTGGGCAATCACGTTGCCTCCGTAGACGGAACTAGGCAGTCATTTAGTTCCATAGTTCCTTGTAATTCAATCGTTCATTGGTACACGCCAGTTAATTCGAGAACAATGAACGGGAAGATTTAGATGAACGAATGAATTAAAAGGAACGAGGTAAGCGAGAGATAAAATATACGATTGGAACTAAATGAACTAGATGAGAAAAAGAAGTGGATCTAGTGGATTTTGTTCCTTTGCTGAGTACATGAACTAGTTCATTTCGCAATGACATAATTTTAGATACAATTTGACACAAGGAAAATCATGAGAAACTAACATTTCTAGGTAATGTATTACAGTTGAGCAATTTCGTTCCTGAAGCGATTCGATGTTTTTTTGGTTTCAGTCCACAAAAGGAACTATGTCATTCATTTAGTACCATAGTTCCTTGCAGTTCAATTGTTTGTGCACATGGAAAATCTGGAGAAACGTCGTCGTGTCTTTTTGAAGTTGGACAATCTTGTTTCTGAATCGTTTCGATCATTTTCGGTTCGCCCGACAAAATAAACTTAGTCATTACTTTAGTTCGTTAGTTCAATCGTTCATTGGTGGAATGATTTGATCAAATCATTGCACCGAAGATGACCGAAAGAGCTAAAACTAGTTCCGATTGTTCATTTTGCAGAATAGTTTCTTTGAACTCGTCTTTTCCGTATCGAAAAAACTTCAGTTAAAATACATTCTGCACATGGAAAATCAGGAGAAACATAAATTTTCCCAGAATAAACTTGGTTATTCATTTAGTTATATGGATCCCTGTAGTTCATTCGTTCATCGGTTCACGTCCGTTAAATCGGTCAATAAACTGAAGTTGTAGAGGAATGTTGTGATCAAACGTATATAGGTACGTGAGAGATAAAAAGTAGGAATGGAGCAAAGGGAACCAGATGAACGAATGAACTGAACCTAGTTCCTATAGTTCCTTTTGCGGAATAGTTAAATACCAGCAAACCAAGTGAAGAAAACTGAAAGAAATGACAAGGGGAGTTCCTAACACGACAAAGGAAGTTTCTAACAAATAGAAGGTGCTCCAGCAGCAATAAGAGATCGTAATGGTAGGCTATTAACAAACACTGATGAACAAATTTAAAGATGGAGGGAACATTTCGAAGAAATCTATAACGTCGTAAATGTCACTAAAAATACGAAAGGTACATTTTCACTTCAATGGAAAATACGCCGAATATCTCGTGGAGCCTTAAAGCTTAGATGAATTAGGAGATGCAATAGAATAACTAAAAAGTAAGAAAGCCGCATGAGCAGGTGGTTTACCGACGAAAGCTCTAAAACCCGTTGCGTTTTATCAGTTTGGGGTGAAGCGAGACTGTCTCCAACGTTAAAGCAAGATATCGTTGTGAAGTTATCCACAAATTGCGATTAGAGAGATTGCAACAACTGAAGAGGAATAACCCTGTTCAATATCATATACAAAATCCTTGCATTCATTATACAGAGAACAATTGAAAGGTAAATAGGAAACATTGTGAGAGATGAACCAGATGGCGTCAGACTAGGCCAACACCCTACGAGACAGAGTACAATAATTTATAGAATGGAACGGAAACGCTATGTTGTGTTGTCTTGAAAATAATCCGAATAATGAGAGGATGCACGAGAATGCAGAACTCTCAGCTCTTCACAGCGGCAACAAAAACAAAGATTGAAATCAGTAAGGAAAGTAGTAAAGTCGGACGGGACCGACTATATGATACTCTTCACCATTTTGGGTATATTCAACATATGAATCTTAACAGACGTCGCATTTTTGAAGGATCGGTAAATGAAGTTGAACCCATAAACAAATCCTTTTGCAACCTGTACTAAATTTTTCATTTGGTCAGATATAGAGTTGCTTCTTACAATGGGACAAAATTATGTAAATCAATTTAAATGATATATCAGTCGGATACCCGTTGATTATTTAGATACATATTTGCTAAACAGGAGGAGTTTGGTGCACCATTTATTTCCAATCGGACGAAAATATTTTTAAAAGCTATATCGAAATCTAAGCTGATTTCATCGAAACTTGTCACAGAATATCGCCCACATTTTGAGTTCTTGGTGCATCATTTAGTTGACATCGAGAGAAAATATGATAGTAAAATATGGTAGCTCTATCCAAATTTGAACCGATTACTTAAACTCTGACGAAACTGTATATAGGAACTATATCTAAATCTGAACTAATTTCAACAAAACTTGCCACACGTTATCTCATAATAACTTCTAGAAGTTGTGAAATATTCTTTGCCAATCGGACCCACCTGGGGAATTCGGTGCAGAATATTTATCTAACTTATAGGTTATACTAAGTTCATTATGAAAGATATATAGGGACATTGGTGCACCATTTACCTTAAATTGGACGAAAACATATATTGGAGCTATATCTAAATCTTAACCGATTTTCCCGAAACTTAACACACATCATTGTAGACATTATTCAGTAGGCTGTACCAAATTTCGTGGAAGCCGAAAGATATATAGAGACTTTGTTGCACCATTTTCATTAAATCGGACGAAAATATATATGGGAGCTATATATATGAATCTGTACCGATTTTCATGAAACTTAGCACACATCATTCTAGGCTTAATTCAGTACGCTGTGCCAAATTTCGTACAAATCGAAAGATATTTAGGGACATTGGTGCACCATTTACCTTAAATCGGATGAAAATATATATGGGAGCTATATCTAAATCTTAACCGATTTTCATGAAACTTAACACACATCATTGTAGACATTATTCAGTACGCTGTACCAAATTTCGTGGAAGTCGAAAGATATATAGGGACTTTGGTGCACCATTTTCATTAAATCGGACGAAAATATATATGGAAGCTATATCTAAATCTGAACCGATTTTCATGAAACTTAGCACACATCATTCTAGGCTTAATTCAGTACGCTGTGCCAAATTTCGTACAAATCGAAAGATATTTAGGGACATTGGTGCACCATTTACCTTAAATCGGATGAAAATATATATGGGAGCTATATATAAATCTGAACCGATTTTCATAAAACTTAGCACATATCATTCTAGGCTTAATTCAATACGTTGTGCCAAATTTCGTGCAAATCGAAAGATATTTAGGGACTTTGGTGCACCATTTACCTTAAATCGGACGAAAATATATATGGGAGCTATATCTAAATCTGAACCGATTTTTCCCAATTTCAATAGGGTTTGTCATTGGGCCAAATAAGTGACCTGTGCCAAATTTCATCCAATTCGGATCATAAATGCGACCTGTACTTTGTTTACAATTTAACATGGACAGACAGAGGGACGGACGGATTGACGGACATGCATAAATCGACTTAGAAAGTGATTCTATGCATATTCTCAAAAAGAACCATGGGTCTATCTCGATTCCTTTTGCCTGTTCCAAACATATGCACAAAGACATAATACCCTGTACCACAGTGTGGTGAAGGGTATAAAAAAATAAAAATAAGGATGTTTAAGAACCAAATTTCGGAGACAGGAGCAAATTCAAACTAATTATCGTATCGAAATTAAATGTGGTATCTAGATAGATATTTGAACCAATAGATATTTGAAAAAATCCCATACACATACCATTCTGGAATCAATGAAAAATTGCATGTCAAACAGACAGACTTGGATTCGTTGGTGTACCATTTGTATGAAATCGAGTAAAATTATGTATCGGAGCTATATATAAACACATGGACCTAATTGAGCAATCGTTGCATACACCATTTGTTTATTATTTGTTATCACTCTATATTCAGTTTAATATCCTCTGCCAAATTTCGTGTAAATCGAACAAAGATAGGCCCTCGGTGCCACATTTACATAAAATCGACAGAAAATATATATAAGACCTATATCAAAATCTGAACTGATTTCAACAAACCTTAGCACACATCATTTTTTCTCCAATTGTATTCCCTATGCAAAATTTTGCTCAATCGGACAAATATTGGTGTATCATTCACAAAAAATCGGACGAAACTATATATGGGAGCTATATCTAAATCTGAACCGATTTTAACAAAACTTCGTAGACATAAGTCTGGACTAATTCATTTCTCTGTACAAAATTTTGTCCCAATCCGACAAATATTGGGAGTTTGGTGCATCATTTACATAAAATCGGACGAAACAGCATATGGGAGCTATATCTAAACTAAACCGATTTTGTCAATAGGCTTCGCCCTTGGGCAAAATAAGTGTACTATGCCAAATTTCATCCAAATCGGATCATAAATGCGATCTATACTTTGTTCACAAAAATACAGGGACGGGCGGACAGACGGACATGCGTAAATTGAATCGAGATAGACGATTCATTTTGCAAACATATGCACAAAGTCATAATACCCTGCACCACAGTGTGGTGAAGGGTATAAAAATGCACTTACATGATGTTAATCCAGCGACATGTGATGAATTGGACTTAGCACCAATAAAATCAATACAAACCAACAACCAATGAGCGGAGCAGTATAGTCGGACGGGGCCGACCATATGATACCCTACACAACTTCCACGAAAATCTAACTTTCTGTGGCAATATTTCGCGATATTTGCACACTCTTAACCGATTAGAGGTCAACCAATATTACTAATATTCAGTACAACCCTTCTAATTTCTTTGCAGTATTCCTTTTGCCGTCGGTTGTGTTGCGATGTTCGGCTTTCAATTGTGGCCTATAGATATAAAACATTTAATTCTCGGTCCGGTTCATCCCAAAATTATTATCTGATCATCACCGAAAATTATAGGCGTTGTCCTTGACCATACATGGATCCTCATGGAAAATTTTAAAGCGATCAGAGCCATATTTCCGTCCTCTAGTGAGGTAATGGGTTACTAAATAATATCTTTGTACGTAGCACCTGTAAATATTTAAGTGTAACTCCCACATCCGAGTACATACAACAATATAATTGGTATCAATTTAAAGGTCAACCACTCCTCTTGGATATACTATCAACTTCTTGGGTCCACGTCCTTCGGGAGTTAATACATACGCCATAGAATACAATTTTTCACACAAAAGTCAGGGTCCATTTGACCCGCTAAATATCGGCCGATCTTTATCAAAACAGACATGCTCATTCTTTGGCCCGATCCCCTACTCCATGAAAAATTTCACGACGTTCGGGCCATAATTGCGGCCTCTGGAGTGACCAGAAAAACCGACGAAAATTTAGTATTTGGTCCATTTCATCCCCTAAATATTAACCGGTCTTTACCAAAAACCAGTAAGGAAAGTAGTAAAGTCGGACGGGGCCGACTATATGATACCCTTCACCACTATGGGTATATTAAACAGGACTATAACATAAAACTATACTATATATGGGAAACTATATATGGGAGCTATATCTAAATCTTGGCCTATTTTCACGAAACTTGGCAGACATCATTCTAGACTCAATTCAGTACGTTATGCCAAAATTCGTGCAAATCGAAAGATATTTAGCGACTTTGGTGGACCATTTACATCAAATCGGACGAAACTATATATGGGAGCTATATCTAAATCTGGACCGATTTTCTCCAAACTTGGCAGACATCACTCTAGGCTTAATTCAGTACGTTATGCCAAATTTCGTGCAAATCAAAAGATATACAGGGACTTTGGGCACCATTTACATGAAATCGGACGAAACTATATATGGGAGCTATATCTAAATCTGGACCGATTTTCACGAAACTTGGCAGACATCATTCTAGACCTAAATGATTAGGCTGTACCAAATTTCGTGCAAATCGAAATATATATAGGGACTTTGGGGCACCATTTACATGAAATCGGACGAAACTATATATGGGAGCTATATCTAAATCTGGACCGATTTTCTCCAAACTTGGCATACATCACTCTAGGCTTAATTCAGCACTTTACACCAAATTTCGTGGAAATCAAAAGATATATAGGGAATTTGGGGCACCATTTACATGAAATCGGACGAAACTATATATGGGAGCTATATCTAAATCTGGACCGATTTTCACGAAACTCGGCAGACATCATTCTAGAAGTAAATGATTAGGCTGTACCAAATTTTGTGCAAATCGAAAGATATATAGGGACCGTTTACATTAAATCGGTTAAATATATATATGGGAGCTATATCAAAATCTGAACCGATTTTCACGAAACTTAACACACATCATTCTAGACCTAATTCATTACGCTATGCCAAATTTCATGCACATCGAAGGATATATAGAGACTTTGGTACACCATTTACATTAAATCGTACGAAAATATATATGGGAGCTATATCTGAATCTGGACCGATATTCAGGAAACTTAACACTTATCATTCTAGACCTAATTCATTACGCTATGCCAAATTTCATGGAAATCGAAAGATATATGGAGATTTTGGTACACCATTTACATTAAATCGGACGAAAATATATATGGGAGATATATATTTTCGTCCTATGCCAAATTTCATGCAAATCGAAAGCCATATAGGGAATTTGGTGCACCATTACATTAAATCGGACGAAAATATATATGGGAGCTATATCTAAATCTGAACCGATTTTTTCCAATTTCAATAGGGTTCGTCCTTGGGCCGAATAAGTGACCTATGCCAAATTTCATCCAATTCGGATCATAAATGCGACCTGTACTTTGTTTACAATTTAACATGGACAGACAGACAGACGGACGGACATGCATAAATCGACTCAGAAAGTGATTCTATGCATATTCTCAAAAGGAACCATGTGTCTATCTTTTAAAAAGGAACCATTAAAAAGGAACCATGTGTCTATCTTTTAAAAATCAATTCTTCTTGGACCCCGAAAGAATGTTTTTTTTTTTTTTAAATCACATTTATAGGTCTTTGTAATAAACGTTTTTAAAAATCCAGACTTCTTGGACCTTAAAAACTTAACTCTTCACTCTTATTGGTCTTTGACAGAAACTTCTTTGAAAAAATTCACACCTTTTGGACCTTGAGACCTCCTTCTTGGACCATGAAAAAATCTTGTTTTACAATCCAAACTTATTGGTTTCTAATACTTGAAAATAATCATTTCTTTTTTAAGAAAACTCGCACTTTATGGTATTTCTGTCCACTCCTCCGACCGAACCACAATATAGATTTATGATTATTTTTTCATGATACCAACTTACCGTTAATTCTTCCTCCTTATATGGAGGTTCACGACATATTGTCACAGCTGGCATTTCAATGGTTTCATTTAAGTTATAATACGAATGAGTGGATATTGGAGGATTATCTAATTTCGAGAAACATTCATATAACTGGAAGTAAAATCACAAAATACACACAATCTTAAATTAATATTTTCCGAACGAGTATCCTTATCATCCATTTTTTCACCACCGTACCTGAACAATTACAATAATACAACAAACAAACAGTACAACATAACGGATAATTTTGGCAGGATCTTTAAAGAGCCAGGCTCTTAACTCCGACCAGTAACCCATGTTGCGAGAATTCGAAGCGTTAAACCGACTATTTTGGCGACACGAGCGAAACTGAATTGGGGAATAACAAATCGGAATGGAATTTAATGATGGTGAAATGAATGGTATGCAACATCATGGATAGGTTCCCAGGCTATAGCGATAAATCGACCTGAAATTCAGATAGCCATACAGATGACAGGTGATAAACCTGTTTTCATTTTTTTTTTATTTTTTGATTTACAAACCATTTCCAGATAAGCAATGAAAACGCGTCTGATAGCGAATTGTTACTGCGGGTAATTTTTGTTGTTGGGGGTTTGCAATTAATTGCTATGACATTCAATGATGGAGTCGGCAGGATCGTTGAATGGCTTTTAGAAGTAACCATTCAGCAGAGATAAGTTGGAAAACAACAACAAACGTATTTTTTATTAGGCGTAACATTGACAATGTGAGGGGGCAATGTTCGCTTCTGGAATACCCTAAACAAAAAAATATTTTTCTGTCTAGTAAAGTGGCAAGTGAAGAGAGGGCAAGGGTTTGAGGTGTGAATGTTTACACATTTCATACACAGGTCGTAATTGATTTCGCCCTTCTGTATAATCTCCATGCGATGATGTTGTAAACAATGTTCGAGGATGTTCACCTGGGGCAAAATAAAAATGTATGTTGTTTTGTTTCTCTACATATAAACAATTCTAATTAGGGAACATCGACAAATAAAAATACATACGTGAATTTTTTTAGAAATGTTGAGTAATTTTTTGGTTCAAAATGTCCATAAAAATATCTATTTGAAAGGACGCTCAAAAAATATTCTTTTAAAAACCCACGCCTCGGAACATCTATAGGTTGTTCAAAAAATATTCTTTTAAAAACCCACGCCTCGGAAGGTCGTTCAAAAAATATTCTTTTAAAAACCCACGCCTCGGAAGGTCGTTCAAAAAATATTCTTTTAAAAACCCACGCCTCGGAAGGTCGTTCAAAAAATATTCTTTAAAAAAAACACGCCTCAGACCATCTTTTAAAAATAACACGCCTCGGACCATCTTTCAAAAATCCACGCCTCTATAGGTCCTTGAAAAAATATTCTTTTAAAAATCCACGCCTCTATAGGTCCTTGAAAAAATATTCTTCTAAAAATCCACGTCTCTATAGGTCGTTCAAAAAATATTCTTTTAAAAATCCACGTCTCTATAGGTCGTTCAAAAATATTCTCTTAAAAATCCACGCCTCTATTGATGCCGGAAAAAATGTTCTTTTAAAAATCTACGTCTTTTAAAAAATCGAGCGCCTCTACTGATGCCTGAAAAAATATTCTTTTTTTAAAATCCGACACATTTTCCCTTTTCATAATTAGAAATGAAAAAACAAATACTGAAAAGGTCATATGTATATGTCTCCAGCATTTAACACGATGACCTATATTTTCAATTTTTCCCTTAGAAAATATAACCAGAATCTTGGTGTATTTTAAGAAACTGCAGCCACTCTCATCGATGTCGAAAAAGAAATCTTAAAAGAAAAACTGAAAATAAATGAAAATGTTTATGAAATCTGCTATTTTCAGGAGTTCAACACAATTCTATATTTGGAATTATGGCCCACAAAAACGTCAAGGGAAACACAACAACACGGAACTCAAGTAAATGGGGAGCATTTCAACACCTCATACATACAGGCCGACAAACAAACAACCACTACCTCCCCACAGCCCCCAACCCCGGGGGGATATGTGCGATCGTCATGAAAACAGCATCATAATTAAGGCAACAAAAACAAAAAAAAAAACATCCAGTAGTGGAGTATCCATACTAAGAACAAACATTTCAAAAAGTATTGAAATGCTTGTCTGCATATATTTATATATATTCAAAATGGATGTATGAAGAAGATATTTTCGTAAAAAGAAAGTAAATATTTGTTGTTGTTGTTCGTGTTTTGTTATTTATGTATAGCCAGTCAAAAGGTGCACGATTATATCTATTTTGAACGTTTTTTTCGTATATATAGTAATAGAATCAAGTGAGAGAAGAAATTGTTTTTTTTCTCTCTCTCATAGAGATCTGTGTTTGTTTTGTTGTTGCTGTTTCTAAAAATATGCCGAACAATTGCCACCGGCAACATCAGCATTGGCATCAACAACATCTCATTTTGTTGGTTGGTTGGTTGGCTGGTGTGTCTGGTCACCATCACCATCCATGCCATCACTGATCCGCCGCCTCTTCGTTGTATTTTGCTCGTGACTTTTTTTTTCGAAGGCAGCAACTACAATACAATACACGATTGAGTATAAAATTTAGTTTCTTGTTGTTTTTATTATAACAGACAAAAACTACAATAAACAAATTCTTAAAAAGTGAATTTTTATGGATTATCAGAAATATTTTTATAAAATTGAGAAATATTTAAAAAATATCTCGGAAATGAAGAAATTAAATATGCACACAGAGAAAGGAGGGCCTAAAGATTAGAAAAAATTCAGACAATAATCTCGACCTATGTTAAAAATAAAATCAGACTGCCACCGATGAAATGAATTTTTAAAGAATATTTTATAGGCGTGGATTTTTTTAAAGAATATTTTTTCAGGGATCTACAGAAGGCGTGGATTTTTTAAAGAATATTTTTTCAAGGATCTACAGAAGGCGTGGATTTTTTAAAGAATATTTTTTCAGGGATCTACAGAAGGCGTGGATTTTTTAAAGAATATTTTTTCAGGGATCTACAGAAGGCGTGGATTTTTTAAAGCATATTTTTTCAGGGATCTACAGAAGGCGTGGATTTTTTAAAGAATATTTTTTCAGGGATCTACAGAAGGCGTGGATTTTTTAAAGAATATTTTTTCAGGGATCTACAGAAGGCGTGGATTTTTTAAAGAATATTTTTTCAGGGATCTACAGAAGGCGTGGATTTTTTAAAGAATATTTTTTCAGGGATCTACAGAAGGCGTGGATTTTTTAAAGAATATTTTTTCAGGGATCTACAGAAGGCGTGGATTTTTTAAAGAATATTTTTTCAGGGATCTACAGAAGGCGTGGATTTTTTAAAGAATATTTTTTCAGGGATCTACAGAAGGCGTGGATTTTTTAAAGAATATTTTTTCAGGGATCTACAGAAGGCGTGGATTTTTTAAAGAATATTTTTTCAGGGATCTACAGAAGGCGTGGATTTTTTAAACAATATTTTTTCAGGGATCTACAGAAGGCGTGGATTTTATAAAGAATATTTTTTCAGGGATCCACAGAAGGCGTGGATTTTTTAAAGAATATTTTTTCAGGGATCCACAGAAGGCGTGGATTTTTTAAAGAATATTTTTTCAGGGATCTACAGAAGGCGTGGATTTTATAAAGAATATTTTTTCAGGGATCCACAGAAGGCGTGGATTTTTTAAAGAATATTTTTTCAGGGATCTACAGAAGGCGTGGATTTTTTAAAGAATATTTTTTCAGGGATCTACAGAAGGCGTGGATTTTTTAAAGCATATTTTTTCAGGGATCCACAGAAGGCGTGGATTTTTTAAAGAATATTTTTTCAGGGATCTACAGAAGGCGTGGATTTTTTAAAGAATATTTTTTCAGGGATCTACAGAAGGCGTGGATTTTTTAAAGAATATTTTTTCAGGGATCTACAGAAGGCGTGGATTTTATAAAAATATTTTTTCAGGGATCTACAGAAGGCGTGGATTTTTTAAAGAATATTTTTTCAGGGATCTACAGAAGGCGTGGATTTTTTAAAGAATATTTTTTCAGGGATCTACAGAAGGCGTGGATTTTTTAAAGAATATTTTTTCAGGGATCTACAGAAGGCGTGGATTTTTTAAAGAATATTTTTTCAGGGATCTACAGAAGGCGTGGATTTTTTAAAGAATATTTTTTCAGGGATCTACAGAAGGCGTGGATTTTTTAAAGAATATTTTTTCAGGGATCTACAGAAGGCGTGGATTTTTTAAATAATATTTTTTCAGGGATCTACAGAAGGCGTGGATTTTTTAAAGAATATTTTTTCAGGGATCTACAGAAGGCGTGGATTTTTTAAATAATATTTTTTCAGGGATCTACAGAAGGCGTGGATTTTTTAAATAATATTTTTTCAAGGTTCTAAAGAAGTCGTGGATTTTTTTTAAAGGCTTGTTTTTCTTAAAGGCGTGTTTTTTTTAATAATTTTTTTTAAAGGCTTGTTTTTCTTAAAGGCGTGTTTTTTTTAATAATTTTTTTCAAGGTTCTAAAGAAGGCGTTGATTTTTAAAAGAATATTTCTTCAGGCATCCACAGAAGGCGCGGATTTTTAAAAAATATTTTCTCAAGGATCTACAGAAGGCGTGTATTTTTAAAAGAATATTTTTCAGGGATCTACAGAAGGCGTGAATTTTTTAAAGAATATTTTTTCAGGGATCTACAGAAGGCGTGAATTTTTTAAAGAGGCCATTATTATATGACGAACATCACATATTTTGCACGGCGAATGAAATCTGACCAAATATTTTGAACGGCTGTTTAGGCGATAAGCGGTCAATATTCCAAGGGGCAAATCAACCAAATCATAAAGTAACCAATTTTTTATTTTTTTGAGTAAATATTCACGTCGGAAAAACAAGATTTGGAAAATATTCCGGGGTCAGAAAGTTGACCAATAATCGACAAATATCGCGAAATATTGCACAGGCTCGGAATATAGAACCGCAAAAAGTTATAAAAGTTATATTTTCGTGGCAGTTGTGTAGGGTATCATATGGTCGGCCTCGTCCGACTATACTGCTCCGTTCACTAGTTATACCCTTCACCACACTATGGTACAGGGTATTATGTCATTGTGCATATGTTTGTAACAGGCAAAAGTAAACCAGATATACCCATAGTTCTTTTTTAAAATATGTATAAAATCACTTTCTGAGTCGATTTATGCATATCCTGTCTGTCCATGTTAAATTGTAAACAAAGTACAGGTCGCATTTATGATCCGAATTGCATGAAATTTGGCTTGGGTCACTTATTTGGCCCACAGGACGAACCCTATTGAAATTGTGAAAAATCGCTTCAGATTTAGATATAGCTCCCATATATATTTTCGTCCGATTTAATGTAAATGGTGCACCAAAGTCCCTATATATCCTTCGATTTGCATGAAATTTGGCATAGTGTACTGATTGAGGTCTAGAATGATAAGTGTTAAGTTTCCTGAATATCGGTCCAGATTCAGATATAGCTTTCATATATATTTCCGTCCGATTTAATGTAAATGGTGTACCAAAGTCTCTATATATCCTTCGATTTGCATGAAATTTGGCATAGCGTAATGAATTAGGTCTTGAATGATAAGTGTTAAGTTTCGTGAAAATCGGTTCAGATTTTGATATAGCTTCTACATATATGTTTTCGTCCGATTTAATGTAAATGGTGCACCAAAGTCCCTATATATCCTTCGATTTGCATGAATTTGGCATGAATAATGAATTAGGTCTAGAATGATAAGTGTTAAGTTTCGTGAAAAATCGGTTCAGATTTTGATATAGCTTCTACTTTTATATTTTCGTCCGATTTTACACAAAGTTTACACAAATTTTGCACAACGTACTGAAGTTAGTATAACCTAGAAATTGGATATAAATGCTTCAGCAAGGTGGGTCCAATCGGTACAACATTTTGCACTACGTACTGAAGTTACTATAACATAACGTGTGGTAAGTTTAGTTTAAATCGGTTTAGATTTAGATATAGCTCCTATATATAGTTTCGTCAGATTTTAAGTAAAAGCTGCACCAAAAACCCAAAGTTAGGCCGTATGCTACAATGTTTTTGCACAATGTACAGAATTAAGTATAGCGTACCGTGTGCTAAATATTGTAAGTATCGGTTCAGATTTAGATATAGCTCCCATATATAGTATCGTCCGATTTTAAGTAAATGCTTCATTAAAGACCCAAACGTAGGCCGATTGACACAAAATTTTGCACAGGCTACTGAAGTTTGAAAAGTTTGGTTCGGTTCAGATTTGGATAGAGCTCCTATATATATATATATATTCTCCCGATTTTAAGTGCATGATGCACCAAGAACTCAAAATTGTGGCCATGACAAGTTTCGATGAAATCGTTTTAGATTTCGATATATCTAGAAAGCTGTTTACGATCTAAAAAATAATTATCACATTACAGATACTCAGATTGGGCAACTGAACTGGGAACTTTAAGATTCCGAAAATTAAGCGAGACCGTTTTATGAGGGCTATATAAAAAAAATAGGCCTCTATAGAAAAAATATCACAAAAAAAATCAGAATGCAACCACTTCGATTGGAAAATGCGGCTAAAAACTTCAAAATACCGTCAATAAAGCGACCCAGAAAAATTACCTGATTACAGGAGCAACTTTAAAATAACAAAAATGGGACGTGACGATGTGGGCCCAATGTCAAATATGGACCTAAATTGATAATTTTCCTCAATCTATCTTTTTACTCAGTCTATTAGGGTGTGCAAAATTTGCTCCAAATCCTATACTCGATTCTCTTCATATGATATTTATAGATATTCAAAATATGTGACAATTGGTGTGGTGGTATCAGGAAAAGTGATGCCATAGGGATAATTTTCGAACACCGTGTAGTATTCGTAAAAATATTATGATGTGTAATGTTTGGATCAAATTGTATACTCCGTTCGCTAGACATTATACTTGAAATTTTCCAAAATCTTTAAACTTTGTGGAGAAGAAGTTGGACTGGATTGGTTCTATTTTCGGACATGTTATAGGTTTGGCAAAAATATTATTGCTGTGCAATGTTTAGATACTTATTATTATTCGGATACTTATTAGTATTATGTTTCATATAAACATTTTAAAACCAGTGAGCGGAGCAGTATAGTCGGACGAGGCCGAACATATAATACCATACACAACTACCACGAAACTCTAACTTTCTGCGGATGTTTTTTCCGAGCCTGAGCAATATTTCTGATATTTGCAGTCTCTTGCCCGATTAGAGGTCAACAGCACCTCTTCCATAGACTGATATATTTTTTTGAATATAACTAATATTCAGTACAGCGCTTCTAATTACTTTTCCAGATTCCCTTCGCCGTGGGTTGTGATGTTCGGCTTATAATTGTGGCCTATAGTTCGAAAAAAAACACAATTTTTCAAGGGTCAACTGAGGCGTGGATTTATTAAAGAATATTTTTCAAGGGCCAACTGAGGCGTGGATTTATTAAAGAATATTTTTCAAGGGTCAACTGACCAGACCAGGTGTGGGCTGATATTTCAATTTTCGAACTGATTTATGTTTGGAAGAAATATAACGATGTGCAAAGTTTGCATTAAATTGGTTACACCTTTGGAGATTTAGGCAGACAGACAGACAAACGAAAATTCCTATTTTTAATAGAATTTTAAAAACTTTCTGAAACGGATTTAGTACATTGGCACTAGGGACTTAAAACCGATAACTATGTGTGGCAAACAAAGAAAAATGACACTATCCGATCTTATGAAAAATTTCGCGACAGTCAGGCAATAGTTTTGGTATAGTCAAATGTAGGCTGCACACACAGGATCGAAAGAAAACAGCGTAGGGTTTTGCAGGATCAGATGAGGTCTGCTCAACATATAATCCTAGCCATTGCATTTCTATTGGTTATTATTGTTGGACCTGTGGTCATTCGATAAAAATTCAGGAACAGTACAATAGTGAATGCTGCGATTGTCGCCCGATACGAAAAGAGCACACAGAGCACTATAAAGGAATTGATTTCCGATACAAGGATTTCTTAATACAGCCTGACATGCATGTTTTGCATTATGGTCAAACAGCCCTGATCTCGATCTGCAGCAGCAGCAGAAGCAGCAGCCAGCCAGTAAGCATACAATGCGCTCAGTGGCAGTCAAAAAACTGGCAAAAATTTCATCAAAGCAGCCAACACAGCCACTGAACGCAAAAATGAAAAAGAAAATGCCTTCGATACGATTTATTTTCTTTTTCGGGTTTGTTTTATCTTCAAATCGGTCAAAGTGTCGTTTTTTGTTAGGCAGTTCGGGAGAGGCACACACAAAAAAAATGCAGAATTGTTTCACTAAGGCGTACATATGTTGTCTATATACATCTATGCGATATATTTATGTAGGCATATGCGTACATTTATGTTTTGGAATTTTTGGTAAAAAGGCAAAAAAATATATGTGTATGTATGTGTGTGCTTGTATATGTGCCATGGAATGTATATGGAAACTATGGACCAGTGGTTTTGATTGTCTATAGTTCTCTCTCTCATCTCAGTTTTTTTTTGTTTGAATTTGTCTATGTATTTTGGTGTATATGTATGAGTGTCTAAGATTTGTGTGTTTGTGTGGAGATTTTTTTTCAATTGTATTCACTTTGTTGGTATTGGTGTTTGTCTAAAATGAAACCAAATAAAAAAGTTTCAATTCTTTTTTTTTTAATTTTACTCGTTGGTTTATTTTTAGTTGCAGAACAAATTCTTTTTCTTTGAGTAAATCTGTTTTTCTCTAAAGAAAAAAATAACATCCACTAAGAACAAAACAACAACAAATAAGTAAGAAAAAATAAATAACAAACAACAACACCGAAAACCATTAACATTCACAATTTCTTTTTACGTCACATTCAGTGCTTTTGGTTTTTTTTCTTCTTTTGAAAATTAAAAATAAAAATGTAGAGAAAAAAATAATTGAAAGCCACCAAAGTGCCGAGCATTTATTATTTTTTTTTTATTTTCCAATATTTTTCAATGTCACTTTTTTCCGCAGCGACTCATAGCCTTATGTTGCCTGCCGCATCATTAGATATAGAATTCTATTTGAAATCCTATATACAAGAATGTGATTACGCACATATAACGTAATAACTAAGTCCACCCACTGTTATTGATTTAAGACCTATGATCCGATATTTTCAATACCAGTGTAGAATAGAAATAATTAATTGATTTTTTTTTTTAATTTCATAGTGGCATGAATGAGAAGCGATCAATATGTTTAATTTTTTTTGAGATTTTTAAACCCGTACTTTATAAAAGACTATCAAAGGATTTCGATTTCGATAGGCGTCGATTTTTAATGGACTATCAGAACTATTTTGGAGGAGTATTAAATACCTCTTAAAATTTAAATTTTATAGCTCTGATAGTAATAAAAATATTTCTATCGATGCTATAAAACTTAGAATTTTTGAAATATATTTTCTTCATACAAGTATGTGTGTGCTTTTGATATATCAATATGAATTAACATCAGTTGTCATTAACAACCACTAGATGGCGGTATATGTATTAAAATTAGTATTCATCCATGAGAAAAACATTCACAGACAATGAGGTCTTTTTCTTTAAAAAAAACTCACATGTTCAAATTTTGTCCATAAAAAAAATTCAAAGACGCTTGGGCCCCTTTTTTAGAAAGAAAATTACAGACCTCCTGGTCCAATTTTTTCTATAGAAAAAAATCACAGACACGTAAATCCAATTTTTTCTGTCAAAAAATCTGACTTTAGAAAAAAAATCACAATCCCCCAGGTCTATTTTTCATAGAAAAAATTGGACCTTATGAAATAGCATCTGTTGTCATTAGGACAAATGTATTAAATGTATTAAAATCACTATACATTATATATCCACGAGAATAACATTCACCGACCATTATTTTCTTTTGACAAAAATTATAGACCCTCAGGTCTAATTTTTTCTATAGCGAAAACATCACAGGTCCTCAGGACCACATTTCCAATATAAAAATGCAAAGAAACTATTTTCTATTAGGAAATTTTACATACACTCAGGTCCAATTTAATTCTATATAAAAAATTTACAGAGCAAATTTTTATACCCTTCACCACACTGTGGTACAGGGTATTATGTCTTTGTGCATATGTTTGTAACAGGCAAAAGGAATCGAGATAGACCCATGGTTCCTTTTGAGAATATGCATAGAATCACTTTCTGAGTCGATTTATGCATGTCCGTCCGTCCGTCTGCTGATGTTAAATTGTAAACAAAGTACAGGTCGCATTTATAATCCGATTTGGATGAAATTTGGCACAGCTCATTTATTTGGTCCAAGGACGAACCCTATTGAAATTGTTAAAAATCGGTTGAGATTTAGATATAGCTCCCATATATATTTTCGTCCGATTTAAGGTAAATGGTGCACCAAAGTCCCTATATATGCTTCGATTTGCACGAAATTTGGTATAGCCTACTGAGTTAAGTCTAGAATGATGTGTGCCAAATTTCGATTTGCACGAAATTTGGTATAGCCTACTGAGTTAAGTTTCGTGAAAATCGTTTCAGATTTAGATATAGCTCCCATATATATTTTCGCCAGATTTTAGATAAATGGTGCACCAAAGTCCCTGAAAATCATCCGATTTGCACGAAATTTGGTATAGCCTACGGAATTATGTCTAGAATGATGTGTGCCAAGTTTCATGAAAATCAGTTCAGATTTAGATATAGCTATCTTTTATAGTTTCGCCCGATTTTAGGTAAATGGTGCACCAAAGTCCCTGGAAATAATTCGATTTGCACGAAATTTGTTAAAGCTGACTGAATTAAGTCTAGAATGATATGTGCCAAGTTTCGTGAAAATCGGTTAAGATTTAGATATAGCTCCCATATATAGTTTCGTCCGATTTAATGTAAATGGTGCACCAAAGTCCCTATATATGTTTCGATTTGCACGAAATTTGGTATAGAGTACCGAATTATGTCTACAATGATGTGTGCCGAGTTTCGTGAAAATCAGTTCAGATTTAGATATAGATCGCTTTTATAGTTTCGCCCGATTTTAGGTAAATGGTGCACCAAAGTCCCTAGAAATAATTCAATTTGCACGAAATTTGTTAAAGCTGACTGAATTAAGTCTAGAATGATGTGTGTTAAGTTTCGTGAAAATCGTTTCAGATTTACATACACCTCCTATATATATTTTCGTCCGGTTTTGTCCAATTGACACAACATACTGAAGTTAATATAATCTCTGGTAAGTTTCCTTGAAATCGATTCAGAAATAGATATGGCATAGCTTCCATATATAATTTCGACCGGTGTAGGGATTGATGTTAGTCGATTTAGATATAGATACAGATCACATATTTTAGTTCTTTCAAATTCATGTCAATGTTCCTTCAAAAAGGCGACGTCTGTTAGGATACATATGCAGAATACACCCACAGTGGTGAAGGGTATCATATAGTCGGCCCAGTCCAACTTTACTATTTTCCTTACTGGGTTTTTCTATAACGAAAACATCACAGGTCATCAGGACCACATTTCCAATATAAAAATGCAAACAAACTATTTTTTATTAGGAAATTTTGCATACACTCAGGTCCAATTTAATTTTATATAAAAAATTCACAGAGCAATTTTTTTTCTATAAAAAATCACCCACTCTTTCTATAGAAACCATTCACAGATTCTCAGGTCCAATTTATTCTTAAGAAAATTCGTGCAAATCGAACGATTTTTAGGGACTTAGGTGCACAATTTACATTAAATCGGACGAAAGTATATATGGGAGCTATATCTAAATCTGAACCGATTTTCACGAACCTTAACACACATCATTCAAGATCTAATTCAGTACGCTATACAAAATTTCGTGCAAATCGGAAGATATGTAGGGACTTTGGCATACCATTTACCTAATATCGGGCGAAACTATATATGGGAGCTATATCTAAATCTGAACCGATTTTCTCCAACTTCAATAGAGTTCGTCCTTGGGCCAATTAAGTGAACTGTGCCAAATTTCATCCAAATCGGATCGTAAATGCGACCTGTACTTTGTTAACAAAAATACATGGACGGACAGACGGACATGCTTAAATCGACTCAAAAAGTGATTCTATGCATATTCTCAAAAGGAACCATGGGTCTAATTCGATTATTTTTGCCTGTTACAAACATATGCACAAAGACATAATACCCTGTACCACACTGTGGTGAAGGCATAAAAACCAGTAAGAAAAGTAGTAAAGTCGGACGGGGCCGATTATGAGATACCCTTCACCACATTGGGTATATTCAAAAGATGAATCCTAGCAGACGTCGTATTTTTGAAGGACCATTAACATGAAATTGGAACCATAAACATGCCATTCTGCATCCTATACTAAATTTTTCATTTGGTCTGATATAGAGTTGCTTCCTACAATGGGACAAAATTATGTAAATCAATGTAAAAAATGTCAATCGGACACCCGTTGACTATTTGGATAAATATCTGATAATCATGAGGAGTTTGGTGCACCATTTACTTAAAATCGGACGAAAATATATATAATAGCTATATCGACAGCTAAACCGATTTCATCGTAACTTGTCACAGGTTAAGTTATACTAATTTCAGTATGTTTTGTACATATCGGCCACATTTTGAGTTCTTGGTGCATAGTTCTTGTGCAAAATTGTGTGTCAATCAGTGAACCATTTTCTTCAAATCGGACGAAACTATATATGGGAGCTATATCCAAATCTGAACCAATTCTTACAATACTTAGCACACGGTACGCTATACTAAATTCAGTACATTGTGCAAAATTTTGTAGCAAACGGCCTATCTTTGGGTCTTTTGTGCACCTTTACTTAAAATCTGACGATGCTATATAGGAACTATATCAAAGACATAATACCCTGTACCACAGTGTGGTGAAGGGATCTAGACCTTTTTTTTAATTACAGTACCTCAGGTCAAATTTATTTCTATAAAAAACAGAACCTCACAGTCATTCAGGTCATATTTTTTATATACAAGAATATCACAGAACCTCCGGTCCAACTTTTTTCTATAAAAAATTCAATTTTTAATTTATTAATTTTAATTTTTTTATTTATTTATATATTAATGTAAATCTAGTACATTCAGAATAAAGAAATCATATGAGGTAGTATTATTCCATTTTTAAAGAAAATATTTATCAGATACTACTTTTTTTCTATAGAAAAAATTCACAGAACCTCAGGTCAAATTTTTTTCTATAACAAAAAAATCAAAGACCCTCAGAAAAATACAGGACCAATTCTGTCTATAGAAAAAATTCACAGACCTTGGGTCCAATTTTTTCTATAGAAAAAAAATTACAGAAACTTATGACAATTTTTTTTATAGAAAAAAAATCACAGACCCTCATTTTTTTCTACAGAAAAAATGCACCTACCTTTGGTCAAATTTTTTTTATAGAAAATCACAGATCCCTGGTCTATTTTTTTTTCTATAGATCCAATTCACAGAAAATCAGGGCCAATTTTTTCTATAGAAAAAAGTCACAGACCGTTAAATCCATTTTTGATCTATAGAAAAAAATCACAGTCCATCAGGCCCTTTGTTTTTTAAATTCACATAACCTCAGGTCCAAATTTTTTCTATAAGAAAAAAATGACAAATACTCTGGTCCAACTACATTCACAGACCTTCAGGTTTAATTTATTTTTAGTGAAAAAAATTCCTCACGTCAATTTTTTCTGTAGAAAAAAATGTACAGAAGCTCAATTGCAATTTTTTTTTTAAATCACAGAACTTCAGTTGCAATTTTTTCTATAGAAACAAAAATGTATAGGTACAATGTATTGGCCATTGAAAAATATTCTTTTAAAAGTCCATGTCTCTATAGGCACTTGCAGAATATTCTTTTAGAAGTTCACGCCTCTATAGAACCTTACAAATATTCTTTTACAAATCCAACGCCTATTGTGGCCCTTAAAAAATATTATTTTAAGAAATCCACACCTCTATGGGACTTTAAAAATATACTTTTAAGAAATACGCGCCGTTTGTAGATATTTGAAAAAAATTGTTTAAGATATCCGCGCCATTCGCAGATTTTTGAAAATATTCATTTAAAAATCCACGTCTCTAAACGTCCTTCAAAAAATATTCTTTTAGAAATCCACACCTCTATGTAATCTTAAAAAATATTCTTTTATGAAATCCGCCGTTTGTAGATCTTTGAAAAAAATTAGGATATCCGCGCCGTTCGCAGATTTTTGAAAATATTAATTTCAAAATCCACGTCTTTACAGGTTCTTGAAAAAATATTCTTTTAGAAATCCACGCCTCTATAGGTCCTTGAAAAAATATTATTTTAGAAATCCACTCCTTTATAGGTCCTTGCAAAAATATTATTTTAAAAAATCCACACTTATATAGGTCCTTGAAAAATATTCCTTTAAAAATTAAAGCCTCTATGGGACCATAAAAATATTCTTTTTAAAATCCCAAATATTATTTTATAAATCTATGTCTCTATAGGTCCTTGAAAAATATGTATTAAAAATCCACGTTTCAGTAATATCCACACTACAATATCTCTCCCACAGAGTCATGTTGCCAATAATCACTAATGTGTGTGGAACATACAAATGATCAACATAATTATAAACATCAATACCACATATTTGAAATTTAGATAAAATGTGTTAACAAAAATTCAATTACTTAACTATGTGTGACTCATTGAAAATGGTATACATTTTCGAAATAACAAAAATATAATCAAAATGTTTTCAAATCCTATTCTATTTCCGTTTAATAGAGAATTTCACCAAACACGGCCACTAGATGGCGTTAGCTGTATTAAAATTAGTTTGTATTTGTTGCCAAATAGGCTTTGGGCGAACATATTGACCAACCTATGTTGTTCAACTGCTGAGAATTTGCTTCAAAGTGTTTCTTCTACAAAAAAACTTTCGTTACGATCCCGTTCCATTTTAGTCATTATACCCACCACCATTAGATAGTTTGGGTTCGCATTGGATACCAAAGCGTCCTACCAATGTGCATATACAAGCATATATGTTTCAATTCGTATTGGGCACGGATTGATGACGAGGTGCAGGATGTCTGTCCAGCATGTGGTACGGGCCCTCGTACCACACTGCTCTTATTCAATTGCCCAGCCAAATCGACTTATCTTACTCCAGAAGATCTGTGGTTGCAGCTAGTGGAAGTAGCTGCATTTCAACAACAACCAATGTGCAACAACAACAACCAATGTGCAACAACAACAACCAATGTGCAACAACAACAACCAATGTGCAACAACAACCAATGTGCAAATAAAATCAAATATTTAAATATGGAAAAAAAATCAAAGTCCACTTGCAAATAAATTCACACAATTTCAAATTTACAAATTGAATTTTGAAATATTATTCCAGTGAAAATTTTCCAAATATTTTTGCAGCATTTTCATATTTTTAGCCACGCATAACATTATAATATTATGTGTGCATACATATATATATATATATAGACACAAATTTCCAAATATATATTTGCTTTCGATTTAAAAATAAAAACCCAATATTCACGACAACCAACATTCACTTTTCAGTATGACTCAATAGACATTCAATTTTTTTCATAATAACGGCATTTGCCTATTACACATTTCGCAGTATGTGAGAGTGAGTGAGTGTGTGTGTGTCGGTTTGTGTGCCTCTATATATGTCGGCTTGAATGCTGTGATTAATGTTTAATAAAAATATTAATTAATTGCAACACATTCTCTAAGAAGCACTGACAAATATGAATGTCGCGCATTCACAGATCACTAATTCCTTTAATAATCGAATAGTTTTTGTTATTGCTCGCTTTTTTTGTAAATCGTAAAAAATTGCGAGAAAGAAAAGGAACAGGAGGAGGAGAATATTGTAAAAATTTTCTGAAATTATTTTTGAAACGATTTAATTGAATTCATCGTAATAAAACATTCAATTTGCACCTTCAAAATGTGAACGAAGCGATCTGATGATGTTGATGGCGAATGGGCAATGAAGCATTTGAATTTGATTTTTCTGTTTGGTTGAATTGTAATACAGTGGCTCAAAGAGAAAAAAATTATATAATATATATATATATATATATATAATATCCAATGTTGGATCGTACAGTTGAAATATTTTTTTGTTATTTAAAATTGCTCCTCTTCGTTGAAACACTGTACCCCATTTAAGTGGGCAAATCATATTCACGAAAAAATCATTAAAATATTTTTTTTCTAATTCACACACCAATGAATCCCAACGAAAATTGTCAGAAATTTTTGAAAAAAAAAAAATTAATGGCACTGAATAATAATTTTGCATTGCACATTGCCGAACGAGAATGGCTAATAAGTAATTAACTTTTTGGCATTCACAACGTGGTATTTTTGAAAATTTATGAATCTATTTTTTTTTCTTTTCTTTTACGAGACATGTTGGGCTCTGAGTCACTTAAAGCAGACCAAAGTAGATCCTTGAAAAAATATTCTTTTAAAACTCCACGCCTTCTGTAGATCCTTGAAAAAATACTCTTTTAAAAATCCATGCCTATTGTGGTCTTTGAAAAAATAATCCTTTAAAAATCCACACCTTCTGCAGATCCTTGAAAAAAAAATAATCCTTTAAAAATCCACGCCTTCTGTAGATGCTTGAAAAAATAATCCTTTAAAAATCACGCCTATTGGTATTACAGGGGCTTCTTCTTTAAAAAATCCACGCCTATTGGTATTAAAAAAAAATTCTTTAAAAAATCCACGCTTAAAGTCTAGATGGACCTCCGAAAAAAAATTCTTTAAAAATCCACGCCTATTGGTATTACAGGGGCTTCAAAAAAATTCTTTAAAAAATCCACGCCTATTGGTATTACAGGGGCTTCAAAAAAATTCTTTAAAAAATCCACGCCTTCTTTAAAAAATTGGTATTACAGGGGCTTCAAAAAAATTCTTTAAAAAATCCACGCCTATTGGTATGCTTCAAAAAAATTCTTTAAAAAATCCACGCCTATTGGTATTACAGGGGCTTCAAAAAAATTCTTTAAAAAATCCACGCCTATTGGTATTACAGGGGCTTCAAAAAAATTCTTTAAAAAATCCACGCCTATTGGTATTACAGGGGCTTCAAAAAAATTCTTTAAAAAATCCACGCCTATTGGTATTACAGGGGCTTCAAAAAAATTCTTTAAAAAATCCACGCCTTGTGGTAGTCCTCTTCAAAAAATCCACGCCTTGTGGTAGTCCTCTTCAAAAAAATTCTTTAAAAAATCCACGCCTATTGGTATTACAGGGGCTTCAAAAAAATTCTTTAAAAAATCCACGCCTATTGGTATTACAGGGGCTTCAAAAAAATTCTTTAAAAAATCCACGCCTATTGGTATTACAGGGGCTTCAAAAAAATTCTTTAAAAAATCCACGCCTATTGGTATTACTGCTTCAAAAAAATTCTTTTAAAAAATCCACGCCTATTGGTATTACAGGGCTTCTTCAAAAAATCCACGCCTATTGGTATTTTTCAAAAAAATTCTTTAAAAAATCCACGCCTATTGGTATTACAGGGGCTTCAAAAAAATTCTTTAAAAAATCCACGCCTATTTGTATTACAGGGGATTCAAAAAAATTCTTTAAAAAATCCACGCCTATTGGTATTACAGGGGCTTCAAAAAAATTCTTTAAAAAATCCACGCCTATTGGTATTACAGGGGCTTCAAAAAAATTCTTTAAAAAATCCACGCCTATTGGTTCAAAAAAATTAAAAAATCCACGCCTCTATTGGGCTTCAAAAAAATTCTTTAAAAAATCCACGCCTATTGGTATGGGGCTTCAAAAAAATTCTTTAAAAAATCCACGCCTCTTGGTATTACAGGGCTTCAAAAAAATTCTTCTTTCTTTGAAAAAATTCTTTTAAAAACCCACCCCTTTATAGGTCTTTGACTCTATAGGTCTTTGAATAAATATTCATTTAAAAATCCACGCCTCTATTGATGGCTGAAAAAAATTTCTTTTAAAAATTCACACCTTTATAGGTCCTTGAAAAAACTTCGTTTTAAAAATCCTTGCCATTGTGGTCTTTGAAAAAGTATTATTTTCAAAACCCACACGTATTGAGGCCTTTGAAAAATATTCTTTCAAAAATGTCAGCAATAAGTATATATCATCCTATACTTCTAAATACGATATTCTGCTTCTCGGATTATTTATTTATTTTTCGTATTTAATTTTGTGTATATGACAAAACCTTGAAATCGAAACTATGTACCTATGTAGATATATCCGATTTAGTATTTTTTTTTCATTGACGCCAAAGTGACCGTAACATACACACATTTTTTTCTTAAATCTACATAAATTTGTTTGTTTTTATCATCTTCTGTTGCACAATCAAAAATATATTTCATTTCAAAAAATAAAATAAAAAATACAACAACAAAACAAATTTCATTATCAATCAGACAAGTTTTTACGAGATTCTTGACACGAACACACACACGCACAAATATGAATGCATTCCATTCTTTTGTACAATGTTTCGATTTGGCCGATATTCAAAATATATCGGGCCTGTAATATTTGAAATAACAGCCAATACATTGTTGTTTACAAGCGAGAAAATAAATTATAATATTGAACGGACCCTAATTTCTGGCATATAGGAGGTCGAGTGGTTATTATTCGAAACTGTAGCATGGGCCCAAGACTAAAATTAACCTTTGGATTTACTTCTAAGCTGACACAAAAATTGTTCATTAAATGGATTTTAGTCACAGGAGGTGGTACACTCACTTAAGTGAGTGTCCCGCCGTCATATTTGCAATATTTAAATTTTGAAAAATTTATTCGAATTTTTTGTGGCTGTCGGAAACATGCCTTTTTGCCGTCCGACCAACCACATGAAATTCATTTGTCCGCTGGCGATGGTGATGATGATGATCACTCAGGCTAGATATGTACCGGCATGTTGGGTATGTCATATAGACGACGTTTTTGTTGTTGATTTGTGTCCCATTCGTACACATGTGGACAGACATTGGCTGATTTAGTTCACTTCGCTAGCTAAATGCATTGGATGCCATCCAAATTGCCAGTTTATAAATACACACATGTTCAGGATCTTATTCAGCGGTCAGTGGATAGATGAAAACAAGCCACTAATTTTGTTGGGATGACAGTGGTTTCGAGGGCAAGAGCACTATGGAATGGATTTAAAAAAATATTTTAGGCCCCTATTTTTAAAAGCATATTTTTCAGGGCTCAATAGAAGCGTGGAATTTTAAAGAATATTTTTTCAGGCATCAATATTTTTTTTAAGAATGGATTTTTAAAAGAATATTTCTGAAGCAGCCATCAATAGAGGCGTGGATTTTTAAAAGAATATTTTTTCAGCCATCAATGGAGGCGTGGATTTTTAAAAGAATATTTTTTCAGCCATCAATGGAGGCGTGGATTTTTAAAAGAATATTTTTTCAGCAATCAATGGAGGAGTGGATTTTTAAAAGAATATTTTTTCAAGGACCTATAGAGGCGTGGATTTTTAAAAGAATATTTTTTCAAGGACCTATAGAGGCGTGGATTTTTGAAAGTATAACTTCTCAGGCATTAATAGAGGCGTGGATTTTTAAAAGAATATTTTTTCAAGGGCCTATAGAGGCGTGGATTTTCAAAAGAATATTTTTTCAATTGCCTATAGAGGCGTGGATTTTTAAAAGAATATTTTTTCAAGGACCAAAGAGGCGTGGATTTTTAAAAGAATATTTTTTCAGCCATCAATAGAGGCGTGGATTTTTAAAAGAATATTTTTTCAGCCATCAATAGAGGCGTGGATTTTTAAAAGAATATTTTTTCAGCCATCAATAGAGGCATGGATTTTTAAAAGAATATTTTTTCAGCCATCAATAGAGGCGTGGATTTTTAAAAGAATATTTTTTCAGCCATCAATAGAGGCGTGGATTTTTAAAAGAATATGTTTTCAGCCATCAGTAGATTTTTAAAAGAATATTTTTCAGGCATCAATAGTGGCGTGGATTTTTAAATCAATAGAGGCGTGGATGTTTCAATGGTACCCATTTGACGACCACTGTACCATTACACAAATTTCACCTTACACCTTAGCAGGGGTATGCCAGCCTCATGCCCTACAAGTAGTACGAAGTGAGAATGAAAATATACTTCTACATTGACGAAATGTTTGTAAGCGATTGGACTTTTCTTTCTAAGCAAGTTGATATTTTCGATTTACTTTTGCTTAACCAAAAACAAAAAAAAAAATAATGGTGTTTTTAAAAATAAACTGAATGTTTTGATTAACAAAACCCTCAAATCAAAAAATAAGCTGTACAAAATCTGAGACTACTTGCGGCGCTGATGATGCTCCCGAGAACAAATCTATTGTTACCAGGTCGAACGCATCAACCAATATGCATGGCGGCAAGCATCTGTCCGATTCGGCGGTATGAGGTGAAAAAAACGAGAGATCTGCAATTTCCTCGTACTGTCCTTCCGTTTTTCTTTTTTTTGCAATGTCCCGCATCTGAGATGCAAATTAACTTGATAAATGACATCGAATAATTACTAAAAGCCCCATCTAATGAATTGTTTATTGTCTTCTAACAAAGATAGCTAAAAATAATTTTGGCTGAAATTATTTACAGGAATCGGGTTAATATTATCATTTGGGTTGTGACTATTTATCAAGTTTAGGGGCGGTAATGCACGAGTGATTCAAAATAATGATGCCAAAAGTATGTAGACGTATTTTTATAAAAATTTGTCTCATTAAAATATATTTTCAGTTCAGGATTTTTTTAAAGAATATTTTTTCAGGGATCTACAGAAGGCGTGGATTTTTTAAAGAATATTTTTTCAGGGATCTACAGAAGGCGTGGATTTTTTAAAGAATATTTTTTCAGGGATGTACAGAAGGCGTGAATTTTTTAAAGAATATTTTTTCAGGGATCTACAGAAGGCGTGGATTTTTTAAAGAATATTTTTTCAGGGATCTACAGAAGGCGTGGATTTTTTAAAGAATATTTTTTCAGGGATCTACAGAAGGCGTGGATTTTTTAAAGAATATTTTTTCAGGGATAAATCAAGGCGTGGATTTTTTAAAGAATATTTTTTCAGGGATAAATCAAGGCGTGGATTTTTTAAAGAATATTTTTTCAGGGATAAATCAAGGCGTGGATTTTTTAAAGAATATTTTTTCAGGGATATACAGAAGGCGTGGTTTTTTTAAAGAATATTTTTTCAGGGATCTGGATTTTTTAAAGAATATTTTTTCAGATCTACAGAAGGCGTGGATTTTTTAAAGAATATTTTTTCAGGGATCTACAGAAGGCGTGGATTTTTTAGAAGGCGTGGATTTTTTAAAGAATATTTTTTCAGGGATCTACAGAAGGCGTGGATTTTTTAAAGAATATTTTTTCAGGGATCTACAGAAGGCGTGGATTTTTTAAAGAATATTTTTTCAGGGATTTTTTAAAGAATATTTTTTCAGGGATCTACAGAAGGCGTGGATTTTTTAAAGAATATTTTTTCAGGGATAAATCAACACAAGGCGTGGATTTTTTAAAGAATATTTTTTCAGGGATAAATCAACACAAGGCGTGGATTTTTTAAAGAATATTTTTTCAGGGATAAATCAACACAAGGCGTGGATTTTTTAAAGAATATTTTTTCAGGGATCTATACAAGGCGTGGATTTTTTAAAGAATATTTTTTCAGGGATCTATACAAGGCGTAGATTTTTTAAATAATATTTTTTCAGGGATCTATACAAGGCGTGGATTTTTTAAAGAATATTTTTTCAGGGATGGATTTTTTAAAGAATATTTTTTCAGGGATCTACAGAAGGCGTGGATTTTTTAAAGAATATTTTTTCAGGGATCTACAGAAGGCGTGGATTTTTTAAAGAATATTTTTTCAGGGATCTACAGAAGGCGTGGATTTTTTAAAGAATATTTTTTTTTAGGGATATTTTTTCAGGGATCAGAAGGCGTGGATTTTTTAAAGAATATTTTTTCAGGGATCTACAGAAGGCGTGGATTTTTTAAAGAATATTTTTTCAGGGATCTACAGAAGGCGTGGATTTTTTAAAGAATATTTTTTCAGGGATCTACAGAAGGCGTGGATTTTTTAAAGAATATTTTTTCAGGGATCTACAGAAGGCGTGGATTTTTTAAAGAATATTTTTTCAGGGATCTACAGAAGGCGTGGATTTTTTAAAGAATATTTTTTCAGGGATCTACAGAAGGCGTGGATTTTTTAAAGAATATTTTTTCAGGGATCTACACAAGGCGTGGATTTTTTAAAGAATATTTTTTCAGGGATCTACACAAGGCGTGGATTTTTTAAAGAATATTTTTTCAGGGATCTACACAAGGCGTGGATTTTTTAAAGAATATTTTTTCAGGGATCTAAGGCGTGGATTTTTTAAAGAATATTTTTTCAGGGATCTAAGGCGTGGATTTTTTAAAGAATATTTTTTCAGGGATCTAAGGCGTGAATTTTTTAAAGAATATTTTTTCAGGGATCTAAGGCGTGGATTTTTTAAAGAATATTTTTTCCGGGATCTACACGAGGCGTGGATTTTTTATTTTTTCAATCTACAGAATATTTTTTAAAAATTATTTTTTCAGGGATCTACAGAAGGCGTGGATTTTTCAAAGAATATTTTTTCAGGGATCTACAGAAGGCGTGGATTTTTTAAAGAATATTTTTTCAGGGATCTACAGAAGGCGTGGATTTTTTAAAGAATATTTTTTCAGGGATCTACAGAAGGCGTGGATTTTTTAAAGAATATTTTTTCAGGGATCTACAGAAGGCGTGGATTTTTTAAAGAATATTTTTTCAGGGATCTACAGAAGGCGTGGATTTTTTAAAGAATATTTTTTCAGGGATCTACAGAAGGCGTGGATTTTTTAAAGAATATTTTTTCAGGGATCTACAGAAGGCGTGGATTTTTTAAAGAATATTTTTTCAGGGATCTACAGAAGGCGTGGATTTTTTAAAGAATATTTTTTCAGGGATCTACAGAAGGCGTGGATTTTTTAAAGAATATTTTTTCAGGGATCTACAGAAGGCGTGGATTTTTTAAAGAATATTTTTTCAGGGATCTACAGAAGGCGTGGATTTTTTAAAGAATATTTTTTCAGGGATCTACAGAAGGCGTGGATTTTTTAAAGAATATTTTTTCAGGGATCTACAGAAGGCGTGGATTTTTTAAAGAATATTTTTTCAGGGATCTACAGAAGGCGTGGATTTTTTAAAGAATATTTTTTCAGGGATCTACAGAAGGCGTGGATTTTTTAAAGAATATTTTTTCAGGGATCTACAGAAGGCGTGGATTTTTTAAAGAATATTTTTTCAGGGATCTACAGAAGGCGTGGATTTTTTAGATCTACAGAAGGCGTGGATTTTTTAAAGAATATTTTTCAGGGATCTACAGAAGGCGTGGATTTTTTAAAGAATATTTTTTTCAGGGATCTACAGAAGGCGTGGATTTTTTAAAGAATATTTTTTTCAGGGATCTACAGAAGGCGTGGATTTTTTAAAGAATATTTTTTCAGGGATCTACAGAAGGCGTGGATTTTTTAAAGAATATTTTTTCAGGGATCTACAGAAGGCGTGGATTTTTTAAAGAATATTTTTTCAGGGATCTACAGAAGGCGTGGATTTTTTAAAGAATATTTTTTCAGGGATCTACAGAAGGCGTGGATTTTTTAAAGAATATTTTTTCAGGGAT